>NC_042494.1:162863048-162981443 GCF_005508785.2 Acyrthosiphon pisum | reverse complement strand
AAAAAAAAAAAAATATCTTATACGCCTATGCGTATCCCCAAAAACAGGGTGCACTCTACAACTCGGTTACTTAATAGAACTCTGTACATATTTTTTAACTAAACTTTTTAGTCTAAACCGTTGGAAAATTAAAAACGCAAACCAACCCCAGTCAGAAATTATTTTCAGAGTTTACAGAATTCGATTGATTGACGGGCGGTATCTGTGTATAATAATAATATATTGTATTAGGTCGTAAACGCCGAATGATTTTCCATCTGACGTTTTTACGGACAGTATTAAAAACAACCACGTATAATAAATATATTATTTAAGTATATAGGTACCTCGAAAACAATTAATTCTATATGACAATATCATATGGTAATAAAATATATACAGGACTGATAGTAACCGACTTGTTCGATAACAGTGTATATTATATTTGTATACAGTACATTCCATTAAACCACGGTTACCGGAACGGTCGTTTTATTGTCGAAATAGGTTTTATGTGTTTTTTTAACATCGAAAAACGACTCAGATTGGTTTAAGACTTACAGACGTGCTCGTGTCATCGCAGTCACGCTTTTATTGAAAAAAAAAATACGGCACCCGATCGTCTGTAGTACCTTTAAGTAAAATTACCTACGTTGGTAACATTCATTGATCCAACGGTAGGAGGTTAAGGGGCTTTACCCCTTTTGCAAATGTTATACCTATATTATGTATTTATTTATAAAAAATCCATATGCGTAAAATATAAATAAAATAGTTTTGAAATAGTATCCATAAGATTATCTTTAATCTATCATATTGTACTAAAACTATAATAATTGTAATTTTTCTGAGAAAATTTAGCCCCTCCCCAAATATCAGATTTCTAGATCCACGCCCGATAGGTAATAATTTGTATAGAAAATAAAGACGATTAAAGGATTTTACTCAAACTATATTGTCGTATCTTGGACCATTCGCGTTCGACCTACAGTGAAACTTTCGACGTCAATCACTCGTCACAGTACGGTGCGGTTTTCCGACTTCGTTGGAGGCGTATAACGAAGGGTGACGTGGTGATTGGATAGAATTAAATTGTATAAATTCTACTACCCATTTGTAGATTTCTCGAAGCAAGTCAGAGCTATATTTTCTGATTTATTCTATCTTTCAGTTTCAAAATTAAAATTATGATTATTCATTATTATAGGTACTTATTTTTAAACATCATATATTATATTATAATAGCTTGGTCGATTTGAACAAATGCTTTCAATATGATAATTTTTTATTTCTTGTCTGCGTCACATCCACAGCTTATCCACTTAACTTTTCATCACCGTGGATCACCGCTTGCACCTGTCATTTTCACTATTTAAAAGTCACTTAGACTGCACCGGAAATCAAATTCCTACCTAAAATTGCATCCCGCCGGCAAAAACTATTCGCGGACGTACCTATAATTCCTAATAATTCCTATATTATCAAATTTCGTATTTTCTTAAATTCTGTTGTTGGTAAGTCGACGGTGTTATTACATATTATTTTATTTTAGTTTTCCTGCAGCACCAGTATAGGTGGTTGCCTACATTTGCGAGCACACCATAATATTTGTCGTGTTAGTATATATTATTATTATTATTATAATAGTCTCGAACGCGTCGTTTGTAAACCATTTTTTTCTCTTCCGTCTGACGTGGGCGACCGTAATAATATATTATAATACGTTTTTCCCGTAAAACTGAACGTTCCGAACCATTGGACCGCCGCGCGCATATATATTATGCTCATTGATGCGGGGGAGCCCTCGATAATTATACACGGTGTCCCGTGACGTCTATATTATTATTATTATTATTACGACTACGATTTCGACGTGTTTTTAAAACGACGAAAAACATAATACACCAGTGTTAATGAGCACCATATTTCCCGGGCTGCACACCGTCGGTTGGGTCCGGACGCCGCGCACACCGTATCGGGAAACGATTTTCGGCACGTCACTCGCACCCCATAATAATATAATAACTTATAGGTATTAAATTATATTCCATCGTCGTGTTTTTTCTGTTTATTATTTTTTCCCTGTCGAAAAAAAATAAATATCAAATCCGTCCATGCCCGAAAACCTGTTGCAGCAGCCGCTCGTCGTATACAATATAAGTTATAACATGTATTAAGCTCTGCACTGTGATGCACACTCACACACATATCATAATTCGTGTGCGAGTGTGTATGATAGTATAATAATAATATAATATTTTCGGGGAGAAAACGTGCGTTTTATTGGAAAACCTGAGGGGGTATAAACGACGTATCGTGTAACAGTAATATAGGTATGGGAAAGAGAAAAATAATAATAACATAAAAACACCCCGTAGATAAATTTGTATGTAATATATTAATAACGTTGTTAAAAATCCTCCTCTTACGCCAAGGGAAATATTATAATATTATTATAACACGGTTTATCAATCCGTAATTTTTTCATCCTGCAGCAGACAATATGAGAATTGACGTTTGTAATATATTAATTGTTGGAATATGATGACTTCGTATATAGATAAACTAAAGGACAATGCGTAAAATATTTCTGTACACACTCGCCCGCACATTTCGTCTAAATTTGTTCAGATATAATATACCTACGTATGAAATAATATCATAATATTATCGTTTGTGCATACAATACGAATTATTATATACAGAGAATAATGCATATATATGTGTCATGGTTATATTATGTATAGTGTATACGCTCTATAGTATGTCCGTTTGGTGGCGATAATAACAATAAAATTTAAATTGAATTAGTTTATATCGTCCATCATCATATATATACAGTCTATGGGTATTTAGTTTTTTTTTTTTATTCATTTTTTAATTTAAACGCCATAAAACGAATCGACGATATTGAGAGGGGTACTCGTTTTTTATGCTTTCAAAGGCAACTGTGGTTCACAAAAAACTGGTCGTTAACAACGGTCGTATATATCGAAAACACGATTATTATATTTTCTGTATATATATACAACTGTTAAGCAAATTAGTTTCCCCTCCCTCTGTCCCCCTTCTCGCGCGCCGTATCTCCGCGTTATACGAATCAAAACAATTATTTTTTGTTACATTACATAATACATAATAACCGAGTAACCGTTTGAAATAAAATATAATGACGATAATAAACACATCTGGTTGATGTTTTTCTTCTTTTATATATACACGATAATACTCATAACAGTTATATTTTAAAGTAAAACCATTATTTTTTAGATTCCGTGCACCAAAGTAAGAAGTAAAAAACTCAAACAGATTAATATAATATTAATGCATAATCTAATGAGCAAATAGATAATAGTACAATTTTTAAAATTTACTATAAAAAAAATCGTTAACACCAGACAATTCGATTGATTGATATTATAATACAATATCTTTATATTGTACAACGGATAAGCCATAAAAGAAAAATTAGTTTAAGATTTATCCGATTTACGAATAACACGTGTGTAGTGACGATATCGCACAATATATGTAGGTACCTACTATTATTATATTTCTATAGTTTTCTATTATAATAGATACCGTCAGGTCTTTAATATTCATAAATTATACGTGGTTTTTAAAAAGTCGAAACTTACCAACTTATATTATAATATTATATTGGCTTTGTATAGGTAATAGCACAAATACATTGTAGCCTATATTATCAAATCGCAATTTATCGAGTGATTATTTATTATGATAACGTACAGCATACGAACGGGTTTAAACTTCAGCGTTTGACTATCATAATTTTATACATGTATACAGTATAATATTGTCCACCTCCGTGAACGTCGTCTGCAAAACGTGCACAGTAATTATATAAGTAGTATATAAATGTGAAGAAGCCCCGGACGTTCAAAACTTTGTTCGGGTCCGAGGGAGGAGGAATAAAAATAGTTATCACCTAGTGCATCACACATACCATAATACAAGCGACTGACCGTCCGGGTAGACGCGCTCCAACTTTTATGAAACGTTTACACCAGCTATATACATACAGTCTACAAGTATATAATATATATTATATATAACACAAACACACACACACACACACACACATATATATATTCAGTATATTATATATATATACGTACTCATACCTCTGCAGTGTACCGTAATATACACGTGCGCCTTAGGTGTATTATATTATTATTATATAATATTATATTCTCTCTCGCACACTTTTTGTTTCTTCGGTCGTTTTTCACGCGATATGATAAATGATTGCCGATCAAAAACTCTTGTCTGGCACTTTCGGGGCCGAAAAACTACTGCACCGGTGCGCCGCACACCACTCCCTTTTCTCCGCGGGTCATTTTGCACACACGCCGTTATTAATTGCCTCGGTTTTCCCATTGGGCTGCGGCCTATGTGTGCGTTCGTGTATCGGGGAAAGAGTACAATATTATTATATATTACACACGCGCGTGAGGTAGGTACCTACGCCTTGGCCCGTCGCGCTTCCTTGGGCGGATATTTAAAACAAACGCGAGTTCACGCACACACAAACACAACATACACACTCACTTTATGTGCAGAAGAACATCAATCATACCGCGATGGACCACCCCCGCCCTTCCAGTGTGCGCCTATAAATGATACGAGGCCTGAAATCGAAGTGCTCGCTATATTATATAAGCGGCGGCCGACCGTTCGTCGTCGACCGCCTGAAACTTTGGTCCGACCCGAAATCTCCTCTGCGGCGGCTGCGGCTGTCGAGTGGTAACCCTTTTTTTCGATATCAATCATTTTCGCGACGAATTACGAAATATAAAACAAAAAAAAAAACCGGGAAAAAATATAACAGAGTCATCGAATCCGTCTGAAAACAACCGAATCGCACTGAGTGTCGCGATGAAGCATCGTTAAAGTTTTACAACTTTACCCTCCTCATCCTGTCAAATGAGCCGTCAGTCATAAACTATTATAATTCGATATAATACCAGTCTTTCTTAATATATTATTATATATAGAGCTGCAGCAGTGTTATATTGTATAGTTATCATAAAGTATATGGAACCACGCTGATAGAGTTTTTTCGAATTGGTATAGCGGGTGACTATCATCGCATGCAGTTTCCATTCTCGTTTGGTGAATCGCCCTGTATACATAATGTGATATTATATAATAATGTCTATAAAGTATAAATACGACGATATCGTGGCGGACAGAAACGCGGATTCGGACGGCGTGTGAACCACGCAACAGCTCGAGAAACTATCTGACGGGTATAATAATAATAATAATAATAATAATAATAATATTATATTATTGTACACAATGTAATAAACGTCGTAGAGGGGTAGACTGCACGCGGCCGCCGCTCGCCCGTCGCGGACTTGACGGGGCCGTCTCGACACCTGCCGCGCACACACCAATCAATCGATGGTCACGATATCTCGCGCGCGAGGTGTTATATTATTATTATTACTTCTGTTGTATATTATTATTATCACTATACACGCGCACCTATACAGAGCCGAGGCTTCTGCCACCATATTACAATGTGTACATCGCAATGCGCGTGATGAAGATCTCAAAAACGGATTATTCAAGTGGGTCCTTTTCCTCTCTCCGTCAGTCGCCACCTCACACACACTCCTCTCACTCACTCACTCTCTCTAACCCACACACACTCACTCGTAGTGTGTCTATCGCCGGCTCCCATGGAATAACCCATTGTAACCGTGCTGCGGTGTCCACGCCGGAGGATTGTACAATATAGTGATATTATTATCATTATTCGTTATATTATTATATTATATCTGTAGTGGGCGTGCCGATGATCAATATGAACACGCTGTATATTATATACCGTGTGCGTGTGCGTACGAGAAGTCACTACTGCGGCGTGTACGATAAATACTCGGACACAATCGGCCTTATGTGTATACAATGGGCTATATATGGACAGGTGTAATGTACGTGTCGGACGGGCGAACAACAATAACCGCGGAATATAATGTACATCGAACACAGGAAGCCCGGGATGCTGATGCGCAGCACGGTAGCTTATAGTGATATATTTTTGTGGAGATCGCGTTTTTTCCGACTGACTATATCACTGCAGCAGGTCGTCCACCGACAAATCGGACCGACTTTTCAACAAATCCCACCCCACGAGCCTCAGGCCTAAAGCTCGTACCGATATGTCACGTGTCCATAACGGTTCTTTTTGCTGCGGCGGCGGTGTGAGAATCAATACAATGGTGGAATATTTTGTACATTAATATTATTATCGTAGTGTGGTGCGACGGGATCGACCGGGAATGATGATAATAATAATTCGTGTTTACACTTGTTTGTCATTCTATGGATTACAAGTGATAAAGTGTAAGTTTAGAATAATAATATTATGTTGTATGCTTTTGGGCGAGGGTAACTGTCGTTCGAACGAGTCGTCACGTTAATAATAGTCCGCTCCGTCGGGGATAAATGGATGAATATTATATATAATAATATGGTCGCCTTCGACTTTAACTCTCCTGCAGACGCATATAATATGTTACCGACCGTATCGCTAGATCGTATTTTAATAACTACTACGTCGTCGTCGACGAGGGGGCCTGCAATAGATTTCATTGTATTCGTATAAAAATGTCTACATCGATTTTTCATAATCGCCGCAGCCAGTCTGGTCGAGTTGTTATTTTTTAGTTGAATTACGTCCACGCGTCTTGTCTGGCAATAACGACCGCTGCAGAGCCAACTCAAATGATGGAAACCTAATTATTATATATTTAGTAAAATGATTTTCGTCGCGATACCTAAGTGACATATAGTCTCCGTTTCACCCACTACGAATATAATATTATTTTAATACGGTCTGAATCGACTTGCACCTATATACGACATAATATAATAAACATACGTGCAAAAATCGACGCGTAATATTATCGCTAAACGCAAAGTATATAGGGGAAAGGTGTACTAAGTGGCCATAGCGGGTAAAGTGGTCATGTCTTATTATTTTGTCGTAAATAAATAAATATTTGGTTTCATTACGTGGATTGGTTCATTGCAGTTATCATATTTATCAACTGATAAACGTCTATTGATAAAAGCATTTACCGTTTCCGTTTAAAAAAAAAAAATTCATTTTTGGATGCTGTTGATGTAAGATAAATGCTCTAAATAAATAATTATATTTTATAAACATAGTAAATAATATACTTACTAAAATTATTTTTTTTTTGAAATCTACATAAGTTTTTATATATTATAGAATTAGCTTAAGTTTAATTAGTTGATAGGAATAATTTTTTTTTAAATAGTAAATTAAACAATATTAAAAGTTCAAAGTGGTCACTATGGTCACAAGTTTACCCATACTTCAAATATTTTTCATTTTGAATATATTTATTTAATAATTATAGTTTTATATGCATGTAAATTAATTTTTGGTGTAGTTATTATATTATCATAAGAACTAAAAAGTCTTCTATAAACTAAATTACAGCTTAACCATGTTAGCGAGACCCAAAGCTTGAACTGAAGTTACTTATTTATCAAAGAAAAGTTGTAAGAATATAATATAAGTTATATTATATATATATATATTTATGATAATATTATGAAATAATGAAAAATAATAGAAATTTTAAACCGTGGGTCAAAATGGACATAGACTGACCACTTTGAACACCTACGTGGGCAAAGTGAATAATTTTGTACTTTTTAAAAAAATGAAAATACATTTTTATTTATTTGTTTAAAATAGTCTCTGATTGAAAATTATGATTCCTGACAAGATTAACTAGATAACCTTGAAGGTTTCATAAAAAAAAATAAATTCCTAAAGTGTGACACTGTGTTGAACCTTAAGGTGGCCGCTAATATTATTTTATAACGAATAAACATAGATTTCTCAACATTGTATTGAGATGTGTTCTTCGCTAAAACGTATTTTATATTGTATTATAATAATATTATAATTGTTTAAAAACTGTAAGTTTCTCGTATAATTTGTTTTGGCGGATGTCAATAGCTCTTTACATAATTTATTTTATTGTATTGTAGGCGGATAAAACAAAAAATATTCTCTGCTAATGAATTAATAATATAATAATTTATACGGGCGAATTTTTTTTTCTTCAACAGCAGTAACGACTAATTGTATAATATTTCCACGTACAATAATGTATGTCATATATAATAATAATAATTTCAAAAGTTTATTGTTTTTTAATACGACGAATCCGTAAATAATTATAAAAATTAGTCTTTGTGCATTTGCCCGGGTACGTCTTTGGATCAATCACCGCCACGATAAATAATTACGAATATTATTAAAGTACAATATAATAATATACATGTACACAATGTCGAGTGGAATTTAAAAGTACCCTTATTTATACATTTTAATAAAATATTCCATGGGGTGATTCACCGAGGATGCTTATTCCTAAGTGATGGGGTAATCGAGCTACCGATACTTCATTGCCAACGGCTTAGCGTCCTTGATAAATTAACTCTCATTTAGAATTTCCAATTTAAATTTCATTCGTTTCTGCTGGCTTTTTTTCCTCCCTCGCACTGGATCTGCCGCACTATACGCCGTCGATCTTGCGTGCATATAGATTCATTGCGATTCGCGTAACAGTAAAGTCATTCGGTTTTATAGCATACCATAACAATTGATCTACAACCATGATTGTATAATATTACGATGGTCGTCGCGCAAAGTATAATGTATAAGTAATATTATTATGAAAAAAATGTCATCGTATTCGATAGTAATAATTTGATAACACGCTCAAAACGCCGATGAGAAACAGTGTCGCAGACGGGGATCGAAATCGCGAGGCTGCTATACTGCTACCTCTCCCGGAAATACGGATATGCCTCTCCCACCATATGGGAGTGTATCCCACGGGAATCACTCTTGACTGTCTGATTAGACGAAGACTACGAACAAACATACACACTTTAGCGACGGTTTCTCGTATTTGGGGTCGTGTTATATCGTGTATATACACACGCGAGGATGAGAAAGTAACGAAATGATATCCATATATGCGCACCCGCGTGCAGTGTACAAGAGTTTTCGAACAACGCAATTTGTTCGCAGCGCATAATATAATATTTTGTGTGTGTGTGTGTGTGTGTGTGTGTGTGTGTGTGTGTGTGTGTGTTAGTCTATACGCGCGATTATCCGAGCAAACAAATGTCGACCGATCGAACTTAAACGACGGCAGCGGGTTGCAATTGCCACTGCAGCGCGCTGCCGGGTCTCCTGGGTGACACTTATAGACGTCAAGAGCGAAGGCGCCGGAATTATAGGAAGAGAGACACGAGGAGGGGACGGAGAGGCGGAAGACCCGGGAGATAGAAAAAGCGCAGATATTCAAAAAGACAAAAACGTCTCTATATTATATTATTGTTGTACGATACGACCTTCCGCGCACGGTTTTTATTGCCTATGTGCACACTCTCTATATCGCGCCTATATCATATACAAACGTAATACGCGTTACGTACATGCACACACCCACACACGCACACACGGTCTATTACGAGTTCGCCAAGCGGACCCTTGGGGTGTACCGAGGAAGACGAAAAAACAACAACTATATGTATGTATACGGCGTCCGGGAATTGCCAGAGAGTTTTTTTGATAGATTTTATCGCTTTTACATCGACTATAATATTGTATACTGCGCCATAGTATAATAATATACACTCGTATATTATACTATTCTATTTCGCGGACAAAACGGTTTTATATACTCCCGAGCGGGTTACACACTGCACGTATATTACAATACACCACGGTGGATATTTTCGTCGTCGTTATTATACACCCGAATGTTATCATTTTTAGCGTCGATGGGGGACGCGGATCTGACGCACTGCAGTAACGATATATTATTATGGTATGATATTGCACGTATTATCATACAATAGTTCCTGCTATATAAGTACACACGCCTCATGGTATATTTGTCACGATGATGCCTATAATATATAATAATATGCCGTGTTTAGGTTCAGTATAGTCAGTAGTCAGTATGCGTATAGCAATAAACTCGCGAGTCGTATTTTATTTCGTATAATAATGTTTCGTATTTGGATTTTTTTTTTTTGTGATTTACGTGTTGCGAAATTTGATTTAAAATTCAAACACAGTACTAGATTCGTACTAATTATTCTCTCCTATACTAATTCGTACCTCTTAAAGGCGCGCTCAACGGCCGTCGCATCATATGATTTGATAATATGTCGTTTATTTTTTGATATTTTATAATTTATGCTAGTGCTTGTGCTAGTGAGGGGGGCCTGAATGGGCCTCTTTTTTCATCAATTTCTCTTATTTATCTTCTTATTCTAAAAAATTCCAACATTTATATAATATTTACCCCCCTCTCAACTCCACATGAAAATGTTATTCAGCTACTCCTATCAGCATTCAAGCGTGCAAAATACAATAATTTTAGAAAACTGTTTCATAGCGTACTTATTATTGGATTATCGTCTTCAGCTTTGTTATTATAAATTACCAAAAAATATATTGATTAGGTGATTAGTTAATGCATGTGATAGCTTATAAGTATACAACTATGCCAGATATGATGTTTTAAGTATATTGATACCGTGATAACAACAGTAAACATTTATATTATTATATCTTTTATATCAAACCTCTAATGTATATATTATTAGCCTCCAAATTCGGCCAACCACATTATCACTGTAAAATGTCTTTTTCTAGTTATTGTTTTCATCATGATTTCCATCAATCTAAATCGGAATACCTGTCATCATAATAGTGATTTTTTTATCGACTCTTTGATTAAGTTTAGTTACGCTCGCAGGGCCAAGAGGGAAAATTAATTTTAAAAATATAAAATTCAATTAAGCTTATAAAATATTTACTTATCAACATTTTGAAGCGTTGGAAAGTAAAAAACATTGAAATCAGTTTTTTGTAACCTTATCTTAAGCTATAGTTCTTCGAACTTCTTCAAAGTGTCTTTAATAATATAGAATAAAAATGACAAGAACTAGTTCACTTATTTTAACAAATGTTGTATGTATAAAAAATAATCAGTTATGTTAATGAAATGTGAATAATGCATCATTTGGATGTATCATAATTATTGCTAATACTACATTCGAATTTGTAGTGAAAACTGAAAACTGATATTGTAAGTTGCCTAGTCGTCTATTTATTTTTATTTGCAATAATTATTTGATATATGAGCCATGCACCTGCTGTTTTGTTGATAACATTTTTTCCCCGGAGACGTTAAAAAAATTAATTTAGAATTTAAATGAAACCGAGCCTTTGGTATAATTATTATTAATTTTCATAGGAGATTTAATCTAAAATAATATTTTGTAAATAATATTATATATATGCATAGGAGCGGATCTCGACGGGGAAGCAATATTTTTAATTAGGATCGCTGTTTGTTATTAAAAAACAAATACATAATTAAATTAAAACGTAACTTTGTTAGGCATTTATAATTTTAAAAGAATAATAATATGACCTATCATCAGTGCTTGTATAACATTAGGTTTAGGCAGCGAATCAGTGGTGCGCCGTGTCTCTATATTAGCAGTTAGCACTTTAAGCTTAAAATAAAGATTATTTTATAGTTTATTTAAATTTAGATTTTTCATTGCAATAATTGAAATAACTTCGTCAGAATTACATAATAACAGTGGCGTAATTTGAGCTGAATTGTTAGGGTTGCAATAAGTTTCTAGGTTGGACAAACTTTTAGGGAGCTTAGCCCCCCACAACCCCCCTCCCCCCTAAAATGTTTTATTTTATTCTATATTTCACATAAAAGTACATAAACTCAACAAGACTATTTAACCTTAAAGGCTTAAACACATATTGTCATATTGTATTGTAGCGGATCACATATGTGTGACACCGTTACATGGTATACGGTTAAGTATAAATAATAAACAAATATAGATATAGATAATAATAAGGAAGAAGGCTTACACAGTATAGTCATCCGGGTACACATATATGTACACATTGTAATATAATATAAAAGAGACACTTAATGTTAAGTTGGTTAGTTCTGGGACCAGTACAGCTACCCGCTAACCAACGAACTCCGGAGGACGATACTGTAAGTAAGTCTTTCGATATTCAAGTAGTTTATAAGTATTAGTATATAATAAGCACTGTATACGTTTTTGAATGATTATTGTATGTGTAAGAATATTGTGTAAGTAATAATTGTTGTGTAATAATAAACATATTCACTTAAGCTTGATATTTGACTTATCTTTCCTGAAGCTCCCGAGTTACGGTAAAAATATAATTCATAGGGCTCTGAAAACCCTCACTGAATTATTTAAATATAACAGGTTCCCCAACCCCGTTACAGTATCTATTGGTAATTGGTATACATTATTATAAATATGCACTATAATTCATAGGGTAATAATTACTTACCGACTACCTTCAATAAAATATGTATAATTATCTTAAAGAATAAATGAATACATAAAATACAACAATTCTTTTATTTTATAAATTTATATAACAGCTGCCACTTAGATTTTTATAATATGTACTATTTATATTTGTATTTGTATGTTTAAATACATAATTATCACTTTTATATTACACAAATTAACCAAAACATTAACTATTAATTATTTAACGTAAGTAACTATTTACAGAATTTTCACTTTGAATTAAGTTAGAAAATATTTAACAAAATATCCTGAAATATTTAATGATATTAAATAAATATGAATAATAATATAATTTCGATAAATTATATATGAATACTAAATATATGATATGAAATTAATTATTTACTATATTTAGGTACCATTTTTAATCTTTTTCCTGGGGAATGGAGGTTTTTCAGATAAGCTAACTAATTTTTCTCAGAATCTGTATTAGTATTTTTATAATAAGCAGGTACAACAATTAGTACCAAAATAATACAAAAAATATATACCAAAATAAATTTAATTTGCTCAATAATATAATATTATCTATTAATAATTAATTTAAAAATTAACTTACAGAACAAATATAAATTGTTTTATTTGTTGAAATTGTAGTTTTAATATAACATAAATCAGAAATATATTTTAAGGGCTATTTTAAACTTTATGCATACTAAATATGTGCACTAAACAATTATACGAATTTAAAGAAAAAATAGACATTTACTTTCGAATTTTCAATATTTTTACAATACATTTATCCATTTTAGCAAGCTGTCGAAACACTTTTAATTTTGAATTGTTTGCGGATAAAAAATAAAGACAAGTGTCAAAACTCAAAAGTAAATGCATATATAAAACGAACAAATAATAATTTTAAACTATGAAACATGTTTTCACTACCATTGAGACTTGAGTCCACTGATCACAATAAAATATAGATATCCAATGGATATTTTCTATTATTATACCATAATAATAGAAAATGGTTAGTAACAAATCTATAAATAAATGTGGAAATTATATAATACTATAATAATTCCAGTGCTTCAAAACAAAGTTAGACATTGGTTCTCAAAATATAAATTAGTTAATTTATTATTATATTGATATTTCAATTTTTCGAAAATTGAAATCGTGATTTTTTGGAGTCGGAAAAAGATACTCTTGCGACCCTATGATATTTTCAGGGGTCGCAAGTAAGACCTTGTGCGACCCCCAGTTTACGCCACTGCATAATATTATAACATAATATAGTTTATAATCTTTATAATTTAGTCTAGAACCGGAGTGTATAATACAATATTATAATCAATAGCTAATGGCTTCATATAATAGGTGATGCTTATGTTATTATGATAAATAACAGTGCCATCCTATGCAGGGTTCTCTAACAAAGACAATCGTTCAGATTTTCCATATTTTCCAGTCTTTCAGGTCATTCCACGTATTTTTTAATACGAAAACTCATCGTCCTTTAATCTGGAGATGTACATTTTTTATAATAGTGGATGCATAAGTAAACACACCTAACCGTCGTCATTTTTACCCCACCAAATCATATAGAAATGCAAATGGTATGTCGAGGAATGGAGGTAAGAGATAAATAATATGACGTATAATATTAAAACGTTAGATTAGGTTAGGTTACTTAGGTCGTTTTTTAATAACCTTAAATTGTACTTCAATATTTAAAAAAATCAACATTTTTTTCCCAAATAAAATACAATAAGCTCAACCGTTTCCTTAATATACTCGTAATAGGTTGTGGGAAGTAATGATAACTCTCCTCCCTCTCCCCGTGTAAGTGGTTCGTAAATAAAAAAGGATTTAGGTATAAGGTTAGGATTTTTGTATATTTTTCATTATTAAAATGGATTAATTTTTTTCTAAAAAAACAGATTTATGATACAGGAACCTATTTACTTGAGTCAATATTTTATTTAAAACAAAGAATAACACATCCATATATTAGTATGAAATGGTTTAGGTATTTGGGCCAGTTAATCCTCATAAAAATCCAATTCCGTACGAAAATAATATTATTAAAATATTAAGATAAAGCGATCGAGGACGATAGATATTCGGTTCACATCGATTTATTTGTGCGTCCATCGCGCTTCGTTCAAGTGTACTTATATAATAATTATGCACTGGCGTATTGCTCAGATATAAATAAAATAATATAATAAAAAAAAAAAAAAATACCTAACGATAATGATATCGTATCGTTATGCGGCCGCAATATTATATTAATAAGCAACGACGACCAAGGACGGACGGCTGTACAGACTGATGACCCGCGAGGCTTTGGAAAAGAAACCGTTGACCAGAGGATACCGCGGTAGCCGCCCAAGACGCGCCCGGCAGGTACAAAGGAGAACCAACCGATCGCCGCTGCGGCCTCCGAATCGACTTATCGACTGCCGAACCGTCCGACCGCCTCGCGTGAGTATAATATATTATATTAATATAAACACGTAATGATCGTTTATTAATGCGCCGGACGTGTCCACGTCGTGTGCTTCTGTAAATATAATATTATTGTTGTTACAGCCCGAGGCGGTGGGCCGGGACGAGCACACGCGAATCCTATACGCGATAACTCGGAACAGGATTATCGTCGCAGGTCCGACTCAGCGACGACATGGCTTGGTGTCACGCGGTGTCGAGTAATGCCATTTTCCAAGATTCGATACGAGAGAGTGAAAACGTAAAACGGATTTCACGCGCTTTCTCGCCGAGAAAGGTTTTAAATGGAATTGAGCTACAGAGTACAGATATCACCTTAGTGCTTTCAAAAACACGTTTCAAAAGAAAACAAAATATCTATAAAAAAAAAAAAACGCCACTTACCGCTCGCGATATGATGTGTACTTAAGTTCTTTGACTAATATATACAATATATAATTAATAATAACAACAATAAGAAATATGATAACCTTTATTATGGATATAAATATATTATAATCTAATTCACAATATAGTACCTATATTATGTGTGATATAACAATAAGTTGTAATAACAAAAATAAAATAAAAAATTTATAGTTGCATGGAGGTTGTATATGTTTGATAGGGTCACATTTACAAAATATAAATTTACTCGATATAGTTTGAAATTCAAAATATTATATACCTATTTAGTTTAGCGCTGAAGTATTTTTCAAATAATTTCACTTAACGAGGAATTATACTGGAAGTATACTATACTCCCATTTTTATGGAAACATCGTGCGAAGTCTGAAAATGAGCTTTGGAATAGATCTATATGTTATTCATTTAATTATTTTTTAGAATAAATTACCTCCAGCCGGCTTCTTATAGCATAGCATAATATTATAATTATTATATAAGTAAATCTATGTTCTCAAGACGACGGATGACGTCAAACAATATTATCAAATTCGTTTTCGATATTATTTAACACCATCCATTAATAATAAGGACGATACCAGTCGATTGCAATTTCCAAACGGAACGAACATCGCGGTAAAAGGAATTATAACGTTTGTATTACCGTGTATCGGAACGAGTTGACAGCAAAAATCACATCAACGATTATTTGTTTGAAAAAAATAATATCTATTCGGGTGTTTGAATCGTGACGATGCATTTAATAATATAATATAATAATATTGTATATTGTTATTACGCATTATTTTTAAATCTCCGTCCCGTCAACCACTGATGAACCACGCTCACCTATATATATATATATAATATTACACTCGCAGGACCTTTGTAATCCGTTTCCGGAATTAATATTCGGTCTTCACGACGAGCCGCCCACGCTCGACGTAGGTACACAATATTATACTATTATATTGTTATTATTGTGTTTGAGCGCAGACAATCGATGGATATGACGCGTAGAAGGTTCTATGAAAGACGCGCGTCACTGTTCCGTCAGTGCGGCCGACAGCCGGCAATTATAGTTTTTCATAATATAATACGTTTATAATGTATAAATATGTATACACAACATTATATGAGCGGATAAACTCCGTTACGACTACCGTTCGACTTGTAACACAAAGCCTAAATAATTATGTATTAATGTATTATGTTATTATCATTATTTTACTCGGCCGTTTTGAGTACTGGGTATAATAATATAATGTAAAGTATAACAATAGTAGTAGTTCGATCGTTCAAATCTCTGTGCGCGTATCACGCGTGGTGGAATCGCAGACGAGCAGCAGACGGTTTAAACCCGTCCGAACTTTGAAAAATTCTCATCAAACCAAAAAAATTGCGAGATATAATCGCTAACACAATAAATATATTATACACGATGGGTATACGGCATACCGTACCGGAATTTTGACTCGAAGGCTTCGCATCCGGTTACGCATAATATATTATATCATAGCTGCAGTTTACGCCCCGCAAACATCGCGTATTTCTGCAGATCAGATTTTAAATCCGTTTTTGTCTGATCATAATATTATATCTATATCGCACTGCTGCGTGTATATCTCATACGCCATAATTGTGCGGATCTTTCGAGTTACCGGAGTTTATGTGATATAGTAAATGTCTGTGCGCTCTTGGGCTGACGGCGGCGAAGAGACGGACAAAAGACGTATAATATATATATATATGTATATACAGAGTCTGCGCCGTCTAATTGCGGTCCATCTATCATTCGGTCGGCGGCAGCCCCGTTCGGTAACGTTACCCGGATGAATCGATCATACACAATAATAAATATATATATCGTGTGTGTGTGTGTGTGTGTGTGTGTGTGAGCAAAAGACGGCAGTGCATATAGTAGTTCGCTCACACGCACGCACGTCCGATAATAATATTAATAAACCTCCATTCATTCCGGTAGCTGAAGTCCCGAGCTACCGGCCCACCGACGGACACATCCATTATTCATTCGTATATTATACACACACACACACTGTCTAGTTCTCCCTATACACAGTATTATTATAGTTATTATTATTATACGGCGTCGGTATGTACACGATATGTGGCAAAGGTATATATTATATACTCGCGTATACTCGGCGGCGGCGTATGCGTCTCGAGACTCGACGAGCCGCCGAAATGTCGGATGCGACACCCCATCTCGCGATTGCCGGCGCCTGCAGTAATCGATCGGTGTGTAATAAATTTAATAATTACCACCGCATTGTGTATACGACACGAGGACGAATTCAATTCGGAAAATGCGTTTTCTCGAATCCATTTGCGAAAATGTCGCACGCGACGTAACAATAATATGTAGATTGGTTTTGCAGTGCATCGTTCGTGTGCATATAATATGACGTAAAATTAATACAATAATATATTTCTTGGCACACGGTTGATCCGAGTTAGTCTTACAAAAGTTGATTATCGACTTGTGAAATCATCAACAATTTCCCGATGATTCTGGGAATAATTCTCCTTCGGGAGTTTTATGATATTAATTTTGTTTTATTTGTATACCTATAATAATATTAAGTCGAAGGTATAGAACTGTCAATGAATATTATTATTAGGTACAACTTAAATTACTAGCTATACCAAATGAAACGTCTGTATCGCTTCGAGAGTAGAGGACTCGATGCGGGCACCACTGGATTTATATTATGTCTTGCGAATTTCGTATTTGTTCAAATTGGACAGACGAGTGTGAATATTTACAATATTACAGTAATAAATATTATAATATACTTAAACGTTTTGGCTATAGCCCATCACCTTTCTGCTGTGTAACATTATAGAATCCATAGAATGAAAGAAATCCGATATTAATCTAACCTCCTTACCGCGCTAAAATGCCATATCGAATTTATTCTCACAAAATATCAAGAACGGATGAACCAAAGTTTGGTTACAGAATATTTTGTCACTATAACCTATAACGGTGCAGGCTGAGACATATGCTCACAATTAAAATTATTTTAGTAAAGCAATAAACGATGTGTCGGCTTATTTTCGAAAATTACTATTTACGACTAAGTGCGTGAATATAACCAACTGGATATAATACGACCGGCTACTGTATTATACACCGTCGGAGTTGAAAAATGCGTTTTAATTGTCAACTCCGTTTAGTTTGCCGTATCCGAAGCACGCCAAAACGACGTTGCGTTTATTATTTATATGCGTCCTCTATTTTAATATAATATAATATAATTATTATTATTCGACGTTTTTTACGTCTGTCGACGATCGTTTACTTTGGAAAATTATTGTTAAACGGTGATATATCAAAATTTTCCAGCACAGTTGTTCACCGTACCTGCAATTATTATGCTTTACATATTATTGCGTATATATTAAGTTTGTTCCAACAGAGAATTTGTGATTAGTTGTCGACTGATCCATAATTGATTTACGGCGCATGCGCTACCGTGGACTGATCATGGATTTTGCCACTGTTGGAACGCATTTCTGACTGTCCGCAACATAGAGTATTACTCTATGGTCCACAATAGCACATAATATAACAATAGCCTAATAGATAAGATATAAGAGATTGCATGATAACTGTGTCTCGGACTCTCAGTCCGGTCAGGAATCCGCGGATCGTTTTGACTGTCAATAACCAGTCATCAACTTTACTGGTCTGATAACGTGTTGGAACAACCATCTGACAGCTTGAGTTTGCGTTTTAAGCGTGTTGGAACGGAAAAGTTCTACTGCGCATGCTCCCGACAGTTCTATGATAGTTTGACCGTGTGTTGGAACAAACCTTATGATATTATTATCATATCGGTCAAATAAACTAGCCTAACCTTACGGTGATAACGTCATATTTTAGAAAAGTGTATTAATGGCGCACTGCAGCTGCATTGTTTGTATAGGCACTGTTTTTCCCTAGGTAAACACATTAATATATTTACTGGCCTTTTTCGGACGAATTGTCAATAGCTATAGATTCCTCTCGACGTAAAAATATGACGTAATAGTAATAACAATATTTTTTTCTCTTTTCATCGGTAAAAGGATTTTTAAAAAATAGGTTTTAGCTTGTATTATCTTATCTAACACAGAGGTACGGATGTACATTGGAACTTAATACTAGTATTGACAAGTTATTCTCAATTTATGGTTAAGGTTTGTATTGCGGAAAAATACACTGATAGGGTTATTGATAATCTCGCGGACTTCGGCGTGTTTAATAATACTATTATGAAAATCTTTTAGTCGTTGCTTAAATAGTTTTATCAATTACATACTAATAATATTATAATAATGATAAATTGAATATCAAAATTTGACGACCCTCACGAGCTGCTAGGACGCCGACTGGGCTGCAGGTTACGGGGGCAATCGAATTTTATAATAATATCTATCAAAATATACGGGAATTGCGAAGACCACAGTGGTAATAATATTTGGTAAATAATAATAAAATATTTAATGGTATTATTAATAATATTGCGCGACATTGGCTTTCCGTCTGCTCGCGCACGACCTCGACGTTCGCAGAGGATTATACGATATCCAAACGAGGGGAAGGTATACATAAACTATATATACATATATATATACATACATACATACATAACGCCACACGTATACACCCGCCCGAGGGTATATATACACACCATACATGATAATATTCTAACGTACAGACCGAATGCGTTTGACGACGCCATCGAGCGGGACACTGCTGGCTGGCATTTTGGGACGGGTTTTCTACATTATATACACATCGCGATATTATATTATAATATATCGTATAAAATGAATATTCATATCGTTGTCGCGGCGCATCTTTTTCAGGCTTCGCGCCGGAATTCGACTGTTGATTTATTAATCGCGCACCGATGTACAAAAGGGCGAAACGGATATTATAATATATAACGCTTGTATATTATGTATACATATATATTGTACAAAGCGTGTATTGTGTGTGTGTGTGTGTGCGTTCGCCCGCACGTCGAGAAATATATTATTTAACGTCGAGCACCGCCGTCTATACATATAATAATAATAATATATTACAATAAGAGATATCGTCATTGCGGCGGCGTCCGTATTTTCTTTCCGACGAGGGTGCAAGTACAACGTCGCGAAAACCGAACACGCGGACCTCGGCGGCGCGGTGAAGGGTGTTTTTCAATTTCGCACAGACGTCATAGCATTATATATTTTGTATATCAAACTCGCGGAGACGCACACGAGTATGATAATATGACAACAATCGTACGCAAAGGGATATAAGTGGCTCGCGCTGATTTTCGGCCGTTTGTACAATATAAATGTTGTATATTATTAACGCACACAAGTATATATATTTATTTTTTTAGTTGTATTATGCGGGAGAGGGTTCACGTAGTGCCGGAGGCTTCTTCGAGCTCGGCGGTGGTTGCGATGATAATTTTAGTTACCAATAGTTATATCACCCATATTGTGATAATATAGTGAGACGATTCGTTTAGAAGACGTGGTTTTTCGGTCAACAGTTTCGGGTCGACGCGTTATATCGGTAACCACGGTATCGACAGCCTCTGTCCGTTCTCGACGTCGCTCCTGACCGACTGGTCAAACTGGCAGTTGTTTTTCGCGGGTTGGTTCAACACGACTGTTTTTTAAAAAGACTAACAAACGACCTAAACCTTTTTTTTTTAAAAAAAAAGTAAAACGGAGTGCAGAGAGGACTTAGAGATTGATTATAATATAAACGTGGGCGTTGTTGGTGGATAGAAAAATATCACATGTCACAACGGTTGGATCAGGGCTAACTAGGCAACGCAATATTCAAACTGCAGCAGTACAAAATACATTTGCAATCGATTTTATCAACTGAAGTCTTATATAACTGTAGTTGGAAGATCTTGTACACCAGGCTGAGAGTTTTAACTTTCACTCGAATAAAAACACGATCATCATTAAAATCATAAGATATATTGATATGTTACAACATGGAAACGTCAGTAAAAATAAAAAAATATTGCAAAAATATTAACTCTACACGGAGTAATTTGCAATATAATAATAAGTTCCCTGCTAATATATTATTAACCATTATTACATTAATAAAACGTATATTTTAGCATATTTTTTTCGTTAGATCGACTGTAGAAATTAAAACATAATACAACGATACAAATAAGAATAACTCTGGTTAGGTACCTAAACCACCGGAACGTATTTTCAATAATTTACCGTGGTTACTGCAGTAATATCGATTTGATACAAGTATTACCGATTCTTACGTGCACCGACGACCACGGGGAACAACGAAGCGCGACAGGATCAACCGAAAATTTTTTTGTTACATCGTTTACAGGTTTTGGGCTGAAAAATATTAAATCATAATAATATATTATAAACGCGCAATGTAGGAAAATGTGCAGCTCTCTATAGTCAAGCGTATATTATTTATAGAATATGTGTTCCGAATTTTGTACTGCATCGTATTACAAGAAATAATGTCATGTTAATGCACATTTTATATATTTTAGGTACACCGAATGCACCCGGACAAATTATGTGCATATAATATCGTTGGTCGAGTAATTTATGCACGTGAAATTTGAACGTTTATATCGCGTTTATGGACGTTGTCTCGCCGCGTGTGTTTGGATTATATACGCGTCGTATATGTCGTTATTATAAACGACGATATAAACCGAAAATAATGATTGGACAGATTCAATAAAATCTTAAGAACCGTCTAGTATTTGATTACGAGCCAAAAACAAAATCCGATGTATATTCACACCGGTTTTATGTGCCAATTAAATGGTATACGTTTCGTCGTCGCATATGCACATTCAATAAACGAATATAATATTACTATATTATTATCACAGATGTATCGAGTCGGTCGACTACGCTCGTTTAATTCATTTCGAACCATTATATCTACTATAGTCTATAAAATGTATTGGACAAAGCCTCCCGTTTATTATCGGTGTACAATATGACGTGTTATATCAGTAACACGAGACGAATTTGTTTTTTTGTTTTCGGTTTCACATATTATAGCTGGAGAATTACGCGTGATGTCCCTTATAGTAGTTTTAGGCCCGCACAATGTACCTCCTAGTATATGATTATTTATGTCATTTAATGAGACCTAACTGCCCGTAACGATTTAAGAAAATATTCCTTTTTTTTTTTTAGTTATTACAACTTACAAGTACTGCAAGTGGTGGGAATTTTCACCATTTGCAATATTAAATCCAGAAATAGCTATAAATAATTATACTACACATAATATGATTATACTTATGTGCAAATGTGCAGGGTGACAGTGATTTCCATTTTTCTAGTTATAAAAACGTGTACGTATTTGTACAGTTATTATATTCTGGTTTTCTGAAAAAATCGCATACTATGTGTACCTACGTACCTCTATAGCGGGTACACATCGCTTTTAGAGACGTAATAAATTATGTTAGTACCTTCGGCTGTCGAGTAGTATTATATAGGAAAGGCGCGTTGGGAAAAAAAGACATTTTGTAAAATCGTAACTCATCGATTCGACTATAAAAAAAAAAAAAAATACCTCAGAATAATGCGTACATATTTTAATACCCACACACATTATACCTCACCTATTATACGAATTAATAATTTTAGTGCCAAATTTACTACATCGTCGATGTATTACTATCGAGCGCAGCTGCAGTCAGTGTATCCCGTGATATATCACGGAGTTACACTTGGCATAATAGTGTAAACAAACGCAATTGTATGCTGCGTGCACATTGTTATTATATGACGTGTCCCATTATTTTGTTCACATAAAAAAACGCATTTCAAAGTTACAATGTAGGTACCTTATAGTATTTATACGATATTATATGCATTGTACTAATATATATCCGAAGAGTGAGATCATTTTTATATATATTAAAATCCTAGGGTGTGCCAAGGCATTAAACCCATTTAGTGGTACCTATATAATATTATAGGTATCTGGTATACTTATAAAAGTATATATATACTATTGGCTATATAATATTTACATGCGCTCTTGCCACGGATTTAATTTCGGACCGAACGACATTGTATACGGTATTCGGTATAGGTAGGTACTTATATTATGTCGGGGGATATATATGGGTGTGCGAGTTTTTATAAGAATTTTTGCGGCGCCCCCCCCCCCCAAAAAAAAAAATACCAACAACAAACAAACAAACTCCATATTATATCGTCCCGCAGCACTCGGATCGTTTATTACTACCCCGCCGCGGTCCCCAAAACGAGGCGGATTGTAAATTTATCAATATCGGGTTCCCGGTCGACTTTTATATACACGTCATATTATTATTATTATTACTGTACGATCCGCCGAGGGTTTTTAATAAGGGAGTACGGGTGGGTACGCGGCGCAGGGTAACGCGCGTCTGTGTAAGTACGGAGCGAATATAAAAGAGAAAAACGCCGTAAACGCGACTTGTTCGGGGGTAGTTTACGACGGTTGCGACATCGGTGGAATTCGTCGTCGTCGTCGTCGTCGTCATACGAAAATAGCCATAATATAATAATATACGCTGTGTAGTAGTAGTAGTACCTATGTGTATATACGATGGCACTGCTCTCATTACGGTTGTTATATTATTATTAGGCGGTTTCCGTGCGAGCATAAAAAGAACGGACCGACTGGTATTACACACACACACACACACACACACACACACGTTCGAGGGATGACGAGAGAAATGCGCGTTCACCGTGTGGGTATATAGGTAATAGTGGTAGGTAATAGAAATACAATATAAATATAATACGTTGTCGGGGCGAACGACGACACCGAGAGTCCCGAAATGGATAGTAAATCTTTTACACGATCGTAAATATCTCCGATATAAAAATACCACCGCGCCCGCCGTACCATCCCCTCCCACCACACCTTCCCCATTGCGACGATCCGCCGCAACGATAATATGTTATAGGTAGAATATAATAATATAATAATATAACAATAAAATAAATGAATAAAATATAACATATATGTGTGTATAGGTATAGGTGCGGGTAGGTATTCGGTGTGCTGCTCATCGGGTCGTAAAGCGGCCCGGATTTATCGTGATTTCCAAATCGTAAAAAGCCGACGAGATAATAATATTTCGGGGGGTCCGTGGACGGCACATAAAATGTCGGAATCGAGGAGAAAAAAAAGATATAGCCGTTTTTCACGAGTCTCCGGGGGTCACGAGGTTTTGAAAGTACCCAGACCAATATTCCTACCTACGATAAAAAGGAAAATTTACTTTGTGATTTATTATTTTTGCAGCCGACGAGTACAATGTGAGTGCGTGTATTCGATAGTAGTTAATAGGTATAATATATATTATATATAGGCGCTTCAAATTTTTTTAAATTTGGTATTATGCTCCGGCAGAGCAGTTGCAGCACCGTTCCTAGGCCTTTGTGCGATGGCGACACTATGTTTTGCGAGTCACCAAAGTAAAATCGTTTCGCGATAAAACTATATAACGTTATTGCGGTGGTGTTTCTCGCCGCGACATAAGAAATTATACAACAAATCGTCACACAGAATCAGGTGGTCTACGATGCTGATCTCGATATCATATTATTATAATATATCGTTCTCTGCAAAGCCAGTGACGTAACCTTAGACGCGATGAGAGTTCTGCAAAGCTCGCTCTCATATTTCACAGGAAAAATAAATGTTTCCAAAAAAAAGTGCTAGGAAATTACAAAAAAATCATAAAAAGTAACAAAAAATTATGATCACTCCGGAGTCCAAGCTGCAGATAAGTATACTGCAGATAAGTAACATTTTGAAAGTAGGAGATGACGTAAAACAAATGATGGAAAAAAAAACAAGTGACGACGAAAAATATGGTATTATTGAGTAATCTTACGACGGGCATAATATTATTATTATTATCGTTCAAATAAGATTCAATATAGTAATATGGACTATAGTAGTGTATCTATTGTATACAAATTAAATAATGTGTATTGTCTCGTTGCATGACTCGGTATTGAAACGAAATCGTTTTCAGCTTTCGACGTCCGAAACGGTCTTTTAATTCGAAAACAAACGGCCGATAAGGACGATCATAAATAGGGGTGCCATCTGTCTAGTCGTAAAATAAATCGTGATCGGTAGATAAGATATTTTTTTTTTCCGATTTTCAATATCGTTTTATGGGTTTGTAAATTGGTCATATAATATAATATTTTATATTATAATTCACGCGAACACTGCCCACGGCGTGATGGGTGGTATAGTAGTTATATTATTATTATATATTTTATATACGGGCGGCTTAAACACTTTAAACAGTTTAAATGGCGTCGTGATAGAGTGTTGTAATAATATAATAATGATTGATAATTGAATGACAATCGATCCATAATACAATTATGTAAGGCCGCGATGCGCTTTTAATATAATAATATTATGATGATGGTGTACAGTCGAAAGACCAGATTATTATCGAAGAGACAGTATTATCGGGAGACTTTTGAGTTGACATTTTAATTGTTATTTATTTATTCTGTATGTATGGTTCAATTATTTACAATTAAAAACACATTAAATATAACTACCTATTTACATTATATTCATAAAGATTTCATTTCGGACATAGTAACATTTTTAGTAGTTATATCAACGTATATCGACCATTAGAATTATTAGGCATAATAATATTAGCCTATCTGCCTAGATAATATTATATTTTAATTTCAATGTCCGATCATACTGGTCATGTAGACATAATAAAGAATGAACGGGTAAGACATACTTGCAAACACTGAAATACGCATTTATAAAGTGAGGGACTTTGAATGAAAAACTCTGGAAAACTGGGCCGCCGAATATTATACCCATCTTAACGGCTGCACTACAATGTTATGCGTTACTATTTTGCCACTCGCCTCGCCTACTTAAAATTCAATCGCACCAAAATAATATTAAGTACGATTGATATACATTGCTATTTTATCATCTAGTCGTTACACGAACGATCGCCGTCCGCGGTTGGGTTTAGACGAGCGTCGCTCGGGTTCAATAATTATTCCATTTAGGTCGTCGATATCGCATTGTAATTATAACCGTCAGACGACAGTCACATTGTGCATCTTATACGTAAATTTCTAAATGTGTTTGTGTATGTGTATAGTCGGCGGTCGACAGAATCCGTTAACAATGTTTGCATTATCGCGTAGTTTACTTACGACGCATACCAATATATATATATAAACATTTCGTACTTCAGTCGTTATAGATTGGTATTATTATTATTGTCATACAATATTATGTCACTAAAGAGAACGGTTTACCTGCGCCGCATCCATTGTGTCGCGTACCACGACGTTCACAAGCATTACCACGGAAGACAATAATATTGATTGCTGGCGACGCCAAGAGTAATACATACCTATAATAATAATAATAATAATAATACCTTATATACCTATTGTGATAATTAAGGTACGCGAGTCTTACTCTGATCGAGTTCTGCAGCTCGTCAGCTTTTCGTGGGGCGTAAAGTATTTCGGCTATCGTCCCACCAAAAATCGCACCAATAGTAGTGCATCATTACGTGTTATCATAGGCGCAAATAGAGGTGATATGGGGTGCTTAGCCCCCCCCCCCTCCCCGAAAAAACTAATGATTTCATTACTATAATTTAAAAGCATCAGAAGAATGTCAATAATACAGACCTGAGTTACAGCGCCTACAGCTCCACCGCTAAATTTCAAACACTTTTTACGCCTATGCTTGTTATTATTACAAACTATTGCAATAATGTTCATAATATAATATCATCATTACTGTGCGGTGCAGTGTGTTTTCGCCACAAACCATTCGGCTACGGTTTGGTTTAACGACGATGATCCAAAAGACGTACAACGCGACCCGCCGCCGCGATGGTATCCTGCTCGCTATTGTGTTCGTGTCACAATATCGTTGCGGGCGGAGTCGCTTCCTTTTTATCTACCACCCTTAGAAGTCCCATTGTTCTCGGGCCATGACACTAATCAACGAGGTACTGATGACATCGTAATAAACGTTTTCGATCGACTTGATTAACACAATGCGTCGGTAATTCGACCGCAACACATAATAATATATAACATTAGTACCGTAAACACAAAAAAAATTATCAAACCAATTGTAAAATAATATTACATATTATATTGTGCGCACAGTGGTTCCATCGAATTAGACGATCTTCTGGTCAGGACACTGATTGCCGCATCGAAAATATATCATTATATGCTTATTGGTTTTGTTCCATTTTAGAATCTGAGAGGAGCGAACCTATTATTTATATACAATTAGTTGGTAATATGTTTTCTTCGTGTCTGTCACCTGCACTTTTTGAGGCATTAAAAAGCTTAGATCTTCATGTTTGAGGGTGGTCACCAGTAGCCAATTAGATCTAGTTGCGGTAACCTGAAAGGGATAAATATGAAAAAATACAGTGTTTTTGAAAATAATCTAAAACAAATCGGGTAATATTTATGTTTGGTCTTAACTACCTATAAAAAAGGTTATATTTTTTTGTGGTAATTCAAAAATTGAAAAACGGTATATAGACTTCAAATTTTCACTAAATATTTAAATTTACATTATTAATAAAATTTTGTTTTTTTTTTTGTTTGAAATTTTTAAAAATATTTGAAATTTTTAGTTTTTATAGTTTTTTCAATTTATGTACCATATTTTGTACGTAATCAAGCCAAAAATCTAGAAAATTCTTTACAGCGTTTCTCACGAATCGTTCTTGATATAAAATATAAAAAAAATATCAAATGAGTGTGTGGAAGGAAAGTGGTTGTCGTTCGTGACGATTTGCCATTGCGGGTGTGTGATTTAAATTTATTATTTATGTATAATTCGTAATAACAATTTAATAATTACATTTTTGTAATTAAACGTTAACGACAGTATTGCGTTCTCTGCGAATAATTATTATAAAATAGTTTTGAATTTATATTCACCGTTTTAATTATTTTTGACATGTTAATAACAATAGCAATATTATAATACGTCCCCACAAACATAGTATACAATCGATCATGAAAAAAATATATTTCTTAAGCATTTTTTCGTTCATGCAATTTGTTCAAATTTCTAGAACAAATTCTATCACTCTATATACAATTTGTCAGACTATAATACACTATTCAAGGAACCAGAGTGTGAAGTTTGGAATTTACTGCTTCGCGGATGAAATAAATTAACTTATCGATGAACAATAATAATATGCATAATATTATATACCTACCTACTTGGTGTACAAAATCGCATCTCGCCAAGTACAGAATTGAATTGTTTATCTGCCTCCATATACGCAGGTATCGGTTTAATATTATTAATATATTGTAATTATTACTATCCACCTACGTATCGCTGTTATAATAATTAAGCCATATTATTATCGGGGAAAACGATCGATGATTTGGCGCAGATTTGCAGCAACAACATTCAGCGAAATCGAGAATTAATTATCAACACACATCGCGATTCCCCGACGCATTAACTACTCATTTTACACCTAAAGGCCCAGTGGTGCAACTAGAGTTCAAATCTTTGGGGTGCTACAATAACTATGAATCGTTCACACAGTGGTGGGGGTTCCACCACCCCACATCCCCAACATTACATATCACCAATATTTAGATTATACTATATTAGTCATAATGCGATTATTAGAGTTTAACATTTTTTATCGCCTATATTAAAATGTTAAGTGTTAAACATGATGTCCTATCGATAGTAGCAGATATGTTCAATATATTGCAGGGAGCAATGTCATTGGCTAGGTCAGATGGTGGTCTCCAAATGGAAATTTCAAATTTATTAAACTATTCGGTCTTGTTTTGACACTTAAAAAATTGTAGTTTTAAATAATTTGCTTTAAATATCATATTGTCTTAGTATAAATATATAGAAGCTCTATAAACTTAATGAGAAATCATATGTAGTTTTTTCACAAAATTGTACGATTTATAACCATAATTCTGAAAATGACTTATCTGTTTTCATATTATTTGGAAATGACTCAATGACACTATATTAATAATAATTTCGGCCTTCCCTGATGTTTGGGATTGTAGTATTGTACTGAGTGTCTCTATAATTCTTTATAAATCTATTAAAACAATAATTACCACTGACATTTATTATAAATTGACATTTTGTTTTATTTTTATGCTACAATACAATAATGATATTATAATATAATCAGAATGCATGAATAGGTAAAAAAATAAAAATAATGATTTCTTAAAAAAAAAAATTACATTACACATTAAAACTATAGATATTTGAAATTACGACGACGTGGACATGGGGATGTCTAAAGTTAAGGGGGTGGTGGGTGCTTAAGCACCCTCTATAATCTCCGTAGTTGCACCGCTGCTTGCAGCTGCTGCACCGGTTTCAAACAAGAAAACTCTCTACGATAACACGTGGTATATACATATTAATAATTAATAATAATATTGCGGTTTTCGAACGTCCAAATATAATGATATTATTATTTATTCACTTTATGATATCATGCGTCCCACATGAGCTGATATCGAATAACTATTATCCATTATAATATCTACAGTTAATTATTTTGTGGGAAAACGTTTCAAGTATTTTGATCGTGATATTTTTTGTTTCCCATGCAGACGATACGAAGACGCACCCGTCGGACGTGATACTCATCCCGACACTCGTTATCTGCCGAACTTTGGTTTTAAATAAGGGATATAAATGATCACGTCGTAACAAAACCGTTTGCCGAGTTGGAGCATTTTCGTATTGTAATAGCGTTTCGAGCACGATCGTCAATTTTTAAGCTCGACTTTTCAACTCTCAGACCTAGGCGTGTTCAGAAAGTTAACGAAGCACCAAACCAATCATCCTTCCCGCGACCTCTTCTGCAGATGACCGAATCGAAAAGACATAGCAGTAATAATATATACCTAGGTGACTAAGGTTTGAGAGATCCGTTCACAACGTGTTACTTATAACGTTTTTATTTATTTATTTATTTTATTAATTAACCCATGGAAACGGGACATTCGGTGTACAATAATTACAATTGTAGCTATATACTCAAATAAATGGCTTTATTTTCGTTAGGTTTTTCAGATTTTGAACTGTATAGTTTGGCGGAACTGCGGCAGTGATGGAATTGATGATGTTGGAGGTATACTAAACATCATATTGCGTAGTATTTCAGCTAATATTATTTCGTTATATTTACTAAATTTTAGTGCATTCGATATCGCAATTTTTTTTAGCACAATTTTCTATAAATTTATCATCGCCAACGCGCGTTATAATGTACGTGTGCAGTGTGCGCATATTCTGGCTATAACGAACGACATAACTGTATTATTATAAATCGTCGCAAGACGAATAGACTCACTTAACGAATGAATTGACACGATATTTCGTGGCCGGGCTTAAAGCCTACACACAAACCGCACATATTGTGTATTATATATATATATATATATATAAACGAAATGAAAAAATCTACTAAAATTAACTCATCCATGATATTTGAGCGTATTAATCAGTTTCACTTTAATGTCCGGTCTTGATTTAATGCAACGATCTCTTTAAAAAATACGCGCTGCATGCGATATTATATGATATGTTTTTTTTCCTGCGAACGCAATAAATCAACACGCGCGTGGATGATCTAAATATAAAACTAGAAACTTATATATTTTAATGTTAGGGATTATACGGCCGTGGCGATAAATCGCGGGTTTATTTTTGAACTTTCGATTCGCGCGGGAAAATATTATAATACGATATCAGCCGCCGCCGCCGCAGCTATATTCGCTACAACATATTGATAATATAATATCATTAAAAAACTTACGATATAGTTAGGTGCCTATAGCTATATAATATCTACCAACGGTTTTTCGGCGACCCTTCCCTATGTGTCAGTGACGCGGATGTACAGGCGCATTTCCCGCTTTCCATTTTCGATTCAGACGACATCGGGATTTTCGCGCAATTGATTCCTCGCCGAACACGCAAACCGGCTCTTTAATTTGTCCCCTAGGGCCAGACCAGTGGACTCGATGTCTCGGGTCCGCGTATATATGGTCGTATATACGCATTCGGAGTCCGTCTCGTCTTTTCCGTTTACGGATCGATAAACGAAATTCCCATTTCAGATAAGGACCCTCGTCGCCGATGCACCTCCCGCTGCACTCCGCCACACGCATGTATTTATATACAAACGGCGTGTTCTCGCAGCCGTTATAATATATATTATATATATAGGCACGCGGGCTCGCGTGAGAGTATTTCTCGCGGGACTCGCTCTGTGTGCGGCTGGTTTTTAATTAATATACAAGGCGGCCGCGGTGTATCTATATATATATATATATATATATATACATGACATAAACGTCTCCCTTTTATCTGTAGTTCGCTTATTAAAACCATAAACCGAGCGGCGGCGGCGGCGGTTCGAAAAATCCGTTTCCGCCCGTTTGCACCGGGGCAGTTTATGCGCGTAGTACAACTATATATGCACACACACCCGGAAGCTGGAGGCGATCGTCTCACCGTCGTCGTCCGGTAAAGGTCCGTCATCGTCGTGACGAGAGGAAAACGCCCCGAACAGGCGCGACGGGATCTATACCCGACCCGACCTAAGTCGACGAGACGGACAGAGCTGCTGTATAGGACATCACCGGGAATATAATATACACTCACGGCGGATTGAACGCTACACACCGATAAACTGATAAGTATAATAATATAATACTACTTCGTGGAACATATATACTTACCTACCGATATAGGTACAGCCGATTTGTATGTATAGCATATGAATATTATTATACAGCGTGATTCATCGGAACATTTTCACTGCGTAGTTATTCAAAAACCGATTTTTCACCTATTTTTAAATATGCCTGCCTATGAAGACCATATTTTTAAGTTCTTGCGATCTCGTGTATTATTTACTTATGTTGAGTGTCCCGTGGATCGTGGAGATAAACACGTCTTGTGATTATTCAAATGAGAAGCCCTATTTTTTTTACGTAGACGTATTTTTCGAATCATTTTTCTGAAAAAATATCGATCATTATAATAACGATCAGTTCTTGAACCACCGAATCAGGTAATTTTTTTAAACATATATTTGTATCTGGGTATGTGACGATGTTTTTTTTGAACGATAATGTTCTGTATAATATCTTTTAAATTTACAGATATCGCATCATACCACTATCCAAGTTCACGGGAACACGTTCGGTTTTTTTTTTTTTTTAATCATAACTTACTAACGTCAGTCCTCGGAGGTTTCCTATAGGTGCAGTCGATATGTTCTCTCAAGTCTCCCCAACACCACCCCCGTTGTGCATTTATTCGTATAATCACTTCAATGTCGACGACCCGAGCACGACGCTAAACCACATTACCCCGTCCACGCATGATCCAGCGACATCGGACGTATCGCACTCTAATCTACTAAGACAATATCGTTATAAATATTATAATAATATAATATACAAAAGCAACCTCCGTAAAACAATATAACGCACAACAACCCATACTGCACGCGTCACACCACCCCCACCACCCTCCGTTTTTGTTTATACATATTATAATATTTAGTTCGTCTCGCCCGTTTAGGGTAATATAGTAATTAAATAATAAAAGTTTACGGTCTCCGAGTTTCTTTAAGTAATGCGGTTTTCCTCCGTACCTACACGTCGCCCGCGGTTCCGTGTGTATAATACGCACTTACCTATGCGTCGTATTATTATATTATTATTATTATTATTATTATTACACACGTAAGAAAACTCGATAACAGTTTTCGCGAATAATTTGCACCGTAATAAGTCTATTTATCGCGGCGACGTGTGTGTGCGCGTGCGCGAGCTCGCATTACGGCCCGCGAGAATCCGCGTTCTCGTATAACGGTGTGGTAAGTACCCAACTATATATATTATGTGCATGCACGTCTATATGTACAATATTTTAATTAAAAGTTTGAAATAATATGGCGTGTTTTCGCGTCTTTTTAGACCTCGTGTGCACATTTAGGTACACTCGGGAACATAATACTTCGTATTAACCGAAATCTAAGAAACAATACATTGTACCGTTGCGCGTGAACTTTAGACTTGTACCGCGCGATCGTCTGAGAATGTTAACGAAACTAATGTGGTAGAAAAAAATTATATATTTTTCATACGTTTTGTAATTATCTCGAAAAAACATTCGGCTTCCTATTTATATTAATATCTTGTGCGCGCGTATACGGTCGGTAAAAATATCTCGTAGTAATTAGTACCGACATGTACACAATCAATTCAGTACTCATACATACACACACATATATATAATGTGTATCCCGAATCCCGATATGCGCGTACACCGCAATAATTAATAAGGTAGTCTATATCGGTCGCGAGCTATTCTCGCCTCTGCGGAGACGATTATTTATCCGAATAATTACGGGAAAAAAACGGCGGAATCACACCGTATTTCACAGTTTTTCAGCTCCGCTGGTGTAATGTTATAATGAACCGCGGAGACGTAAAAAAAAAAAAAATCGTCGTCGAGGAATTGATGGGATCCGTTCGATCATTGACGCGGTGCTCGGTACAAATAGTACGACGGCTGCGTCAAACCGACCGCTAACAAACCCTTCTCGACTTTTTATATTAATAGCGCGTATAATGCACACACACACACACACACAGCTAGAGGAGGGCGGCGACACGCGTGATCGCTACACCGGTTCGTCTTCGTCCGGCAGATAATGTACTGCGAGCAGTTAGATAAAAATCGTATTCGTCTATCCGATCCCGCGGCGGGGTGAATGATTGCCGAACAGGAAGATCAGACCCCTTAGGTCCGACTACACCCGTCGCCTACCCACCCACCCTCGCCGTCACGACGACACTCCGCCTCACCGTCCCGTGGTCCGACACATGTGCGCACCTATGTCATTATATTATGTGTGTTTCAGTTCTTGTAATGATGATGTCCTTTCCCCTATATAGATCGTCGTGTTTTTGTGTGTGTGTTTTTTTTATCTCGACCGTCCGTCTGTGCGTGATTTAAAAATAAAAATGAAAAAGACTTTTTGTGTCCCATTAAGTTATATATATAACGAATGTAGGTATAATATACGTTTTAAGGTCGGAAATTAACCGACCATCACCGCGGCGGTGTACGCTTATTATTCGTCTCGTATATCCCTCGCTTCTTATCGCTACCAGAGCAGGTTTTAGTCGATATGATGTTATATGTATCATATTATATTATACATCTCGTGGGCTCAGAACCAAAAGGTGCTAAATCGATTTTTTCGAAAATCCACTTTTTGATATAAATGGGTTTATTGGTCAATGGTCTATAATCCAAACTCACATCCAACTTTTTAAGTACATTATTTAAGGAGTTATCCAGAACTAAAAGGTGCTAAATCTATCAAATTTACACTTTTGTTATTTGATAGCGATCTAGATAGCACCTTTTGGTTCTTGAGAATAGTGTTAAAACCAAAAGGTTCTATCTGTAAGAAAAAAAAATTAGTGATAACCAAAAAGTACTATCTCATATTCACTGTATCAACCATACAATAATAATTTGATGGTACAATATTATTAATTATTGTACATTTTTATCAACAAAACAAAGATTTCTATAAATAATTTTAATAAATATACTGTACATTTACCTTAGTCCTTAGTCAATATTATTTTTATTTTGGTTTTATTTTAACGGGATGCCTCAACATTAATAATTCTGATCCGAGATCTTGTCAATTATTATCGTTATAATAGAAAAAAAATATAGGTTGGTAACATCATAGTGAAAACATACATTTAATTCAAAACCAAAAAGTTCTAACTAAGTGAAAAAAAAAATATTAACAACCAAAAGGTTTTATCCGAAGAACTTTTTGGTTCTTAACGGAAATTTTTTACATTTTTGTTTTTCTTACGTTACATTTTGATTTTAAGAAAACTAAATTGCTAGTGTTAACTCAGAACAACTTTGTGAATTTTTAGATGTGCTAATCATTAAAAATCATTCATTACGAAAAAAGATAATGCAGTTTTAAGTTGAAAATAGTTTAAAATGGCTCTCCTGAACAATTTGATATTTTGAGATAGCACCTTTTGGTTCTGAGCCCACGATCTGATGATAATAATACTATGTCGTCGACCAACCGGATCGTATAATACAATAATATATATAGGTATATGTAGATATATTATAATATAAATTGTGCTGCACTGTTGCAGGCGCGGTGGCAAATCCTGCAGTGTTATATTTTTCTATTTTTTTTTGGGGGGGGGGGATTACAAAGCCCTTCGCTAAGATATTTATAACACACATACTGGGGATTCATTAGTTGGGAGACGAGTTATGGAGGAAGGGTATCAAAAATGATGCACAGACGTACCTACCAACCATAAAATCTAGGCCCATTTACCTGCCCTAACTCCCACCAAATCAATAAAATAAAAATATGCACCTTCAGTAGTACCAAACGATAATGTTTGAGAAGATGCCCTCAGAGCAGACAATCATTATTATCGACATGAGTTATCAGTTTTGGTTCATATAATCGAATAGTCGATCTCAATTTTTACAGCCTCAAATCTAGTAGAACACGTCAACGTCAATTATCTTAACAACCTGCGGCGGGCCCGGTTCAAGAGAATTTGAGGACGACTTTTTTTTTTTACACATGTGTTAGGTTTATTTCTGTATTAAAAAAAAAATTGTTTAATGACGGTGGTGCGAATATATTTTAAGTTTAACATTTTTTTTATCAGTTTCTGAACGAACGGAAAAGCGCTATATCGATTGTCTTACTGAAATATTTATGTACCTGCACGGTTAACTCTACAACGTACACTGCAGGTGGTTAAAATTTGTAAATAAGTCAGCACTCTTGTACCCTGTCTATGCGATGACTACTTTTGATTCGTTACTATGTGTATTATACAGTCATGACCGGTCAGCGATGAGGGAATAATGTTATGTAAGTATAATATCCCGAAACGCAGTTTTTGGCAATATACTTCTGTTCACATGTTATTTTGTTGTTATATCCATTTATTATAATATTGTACACGGTGGTGGTGTAGTAGTACCAGTGTTAAGGTAGTTCTCGAGATTTATCTTCGCCGCGGGATAACGACTGACGTTTTTCGGTTTTCCGAATAATGAACTGACCGCACTGCAGTGCAATAACCCATACGTAATACCTATACATAATATATATATATTCTACAATAATGCAATAATAATAACAACATATTTCGCTCTCGTTTTACGCGTATAGATTTCTTTAGGGGTTCACTCTTCGGCGTGAGGAGGCGGCCGACTGTATTTCAATGAACAAATGAACCATGTTCGTTTTAACAAACTTTACCCGCTCGCCGTCACTATCATATAATATATATACATGCACGACGGTACTCGTAAGTATATAATAATATTATATACATATATTTTATTTTCACCGGCTTGTATATAACGCAGTGTACGTCGTCATGTAGAACCCGCCACGGTTGGTAATAAGTAGGTACAGGGTGTAAGAGAAAGACCAGACGTAAAAAAAAACAAAAATTGATACTAGTCAAACATAATAATATTATAACAAAAATTATGAAAATATTGTACGGACGATTAAAAATTGAAGACATTTACTCTCGTCAGGAAATTCTTAAAAAGGATATATTTTGAAAAAAGTTAAACGTTTCGAATGAATTTACTCCTAAAAACTATTGATATTTTGAAAATTTTTAAAAAATAAACTGCTCGACTTAAATAAAAGTTTGTACCACCCAAATTTGTCAAAAAATTAGGTTTACAAATAAGCTGTTTTGAATTTTCCCGAAAAAAAAAAATGTTATACTGCGTATGATATTATATTATATACTTGTAGCGCAAACGCGTCCATAAATTATTTTTGAAAAAAAAATATTATGTTTAAATATTTGTCAGAACAAAGGTTTATTTCACTTGTCAGGTTTTTCTGTTACACCCTGTATACACGTACTTGTGTTATAGTAATATTTTAAGACGATAATATTGTTATAGCGTACGATCGTTGTTATTATAATATGCATAGTAGGTATAAGTAGTTAGGCGTATAGAGGATAGGTGTACGCGGATAGAGGCGCCGCCCGCACAAAAGGAAATGTTTTCGCCGTTTGATTTGGATTCGGTCCCTTTTGTGACGGTTTTCCGATTTCCTTCATCTTATTACTATCGTTATCGTCACCGTCACGCGTGCATAATAATATCGTAATACAATATTTGTCGTATAGGTATATAACCATTGTGGCGCGTCGTTATTGCCACTTGTACGTATTTATATTTATAATAATATAATAATTATAATAACGTTATATACTCGCCCAGAGAAAATTGGACTTTACATCTACGCGGCCCCAAGAGTGCTCACACGAGTATATTATATTATTGCGAGTATCGTTCGCGTATATTATGTACTCGTGTGCGGACCACTACAACCGCAATAACACAATAGTGAACTTGTACACTTTTAAGTAGAGCTATATATACAGATAATAGTATATTATTATACACTGCGATCGATTGGCACACGCGACACGGAAATAAGATTGTTGCAAAGACCTTCGCGTCGTATAATAATAATAATAATAATAATAAATAATAATAATATTGCTATTATAGGCGTATATTATAATGCGGTCGTTGCGCGCCGTTTTCGAGAGCCCTGCTGCACACGTGCCTCATTCACTCTCTCGCACAACTGTAGATTATTGGTACAGTATATTCCACTGGTACATTGTTATCTCGAAACGCGTTATTTAGGAGTTAGATTTTTTTCTCGCTTTATTACCCACGCAGCTCCTGCACGGTTGTATTCCAATTAATATGATTATTGTAACATTATAATGATCTAATTAAAACCGCGTACCTATTCGACCGGAATAAAATATGTAGGATTTCTGTTTAGCGATTATCGCTGTCCCCGTATATTATTATTGTTATTATGTCGTACGCGTACAAAAAAAAAATTCAAATTTGACTGCAGTATTATAACTGCAGTACATTATATTATATTAATATCTATTATTATAATAATATTATCATAATCTTTTAAGGTTATGCGTAAAATGATAATAATACTATGTACAACATCTCTCACACACACACACACAAGAAAGTACGGTTACCTGACTATCTTTTTAGACTTGCGTAACGCCACCGCCGCTCAGCTCAAATTGATTTACTATATTGTATTATACGTGAATTTATATTGCGTAACGATATAATATTTTAGACAATAAGTATATTATATTGTAAAAAGTACAACGCGTGTACACGTTAAATTATTATTGTTTTTTTTTCTTATAATATTGTGTACATACAAACTGCGTACAACGTATAATAATATTATTATCTGAAACCATACACACACACACACACGCTCACTCGCTCACACGCATCGTTATAATTTAGTATTATACTGAAATCGTAAACGAATTTCTTGTCGTTTTGAATGACATTTCTAAAACACATAATGTGCGAGTATATAATATTATATACACAATATGTATACACATACACAATATAACATACATATATTCTTATTATACGCGTACATATATATTTTATAATGTCCTCTGTTGCAGGAATTAATTAAGTATAAAACGGTCGTTGTTTATGAAAGCGTTAACGATTCTCTGCGTTTCGCGCACGCACACACGACGGCAGATAAGGCGAATAATATAATAATAATAATAATAATAATATAATATACCGTACAATAGTTTGTGTGTTTATATTATGGTATTGTAATCGCGAGGGCTTTAAATTATACGTTCGGCGTATTCATGGTCAATTAACAGCCGCTTATCTGTTTTTGCCGCCGAGTCTGACGAGAGATTTAATTAGTAAAAAATTAAAAAAAAAACTTTAAAAAATGATACACGAGGTGTAACAGTACCATCGCTGAGCATTCGAACTGTTATAATGCGCGAAACGCAATCTCCCTATGAGAAAACCATTGCACGAGTGTGTGAGCGTGTGCAGGCGAGACGAACAGATTTCATAAAAACGATTTTAAAGTGATGCGCGTCTGGTTTATGCCGATTGTCCGCAAATCATATGTTCAGTAAGTTGTCTAGTTTGTCAGTAAGTGATCGACTAGTGTATGAAATCTCAAAGTCATCGATGTCTATAACATTATTATTAGATTAACCGTTTGTACGGGTTAAGGCTTGAGAAGATGCTAAGACAATGACGCACTGGAGGGAAAACACTCTGCCACCCTCCCAACACCGTTCGACGGCACAGAACTTTTTAAATAAAGGAATACAATTTAAAAATGTTGTCTCATCTTTCAGATTTCTATAATATTGAAATTAATGTATATGTAATAAACAAAAAAAGTTATCTAATATAGATAGTGGAGATACAATTGTTGATTGCATACCCACAACGCCAAAACTTTGCGTTACTTGCACTACTGCACTTACAACATAATATAGCTGCTGAGAATATTTAATATTATTTCATTATTTTTTTCATCGGTCAAAATATTACAAATCACCATGCTCATAGATTATGTTGTAGTTATGGTGGAAGGCTGAAAATCGATTGATTTAAACTTTAATATTATCATAACCGTGTTTGTTTGCCAACAATTTCATGATAAATCCTTGAAACACATTGTTTTAGTCATATTATATTTTATAGCTATGGTATTATATCGATATTTAATAAAATATAAAAAAAAAACCGTCATTGGTATTATCGGTACGAAATTTGATTAGTGCGATTATAGTGTTTATAGGTAGGTAATTAGTTAATTAAATAGTCGGAGTGTCGCCAGTGGGCGGCTTCTCTACTCAAGTTCCACTGTCTTACAAATCTAATCTTGTACCATTGCACTTATGATTGTTAAACTAAAATCGTATAGATTGTGTGAATAAAATAAAAAAGAAAAAAAGGTAATTATAATTAGTATAGTAGCCACACTATACAATGTTATCATAGTGGGCATTAACGAGTTAATAAGTTAAAGTTAAGTTAAAAAGTTAACTTACTTTTAACTTTTTAACTTAACTAGTTACTTTTGCTTTTCACTTACTTAATAACTGTTAACTTACTACATTTATTTTTTAATTAACGTGAAATTAACGAATTGATTTTTTATTTTAAGAAGTTAAGTTAATTTATTTTGTTTTTAAGTCCCTTATATTTCACTATTTTGGCCTATTTCGTTTTCATGTCAAAAAATATATTTAGATACCGTGAATTGTTTAAAGTTAACAATTTATATCATTAAAATTTAGCTTATATGGAAATACTGTATAAACTATAAAGTATAAACACTGTATAGCAGTGGCATGGTGAAGTGAAGTATTTTATCAGGCAATTTATTTTTTGAATGACCTATCTGGTAAGGTACCACCTTTTGACTACTTAATATAATACTTATTGTTTAAGTTATTATTCTTCTTAAATATCATCTTCAGATGAAGTTAATTTTGTACTACAATTTCTCACTAAATCCAGTACTCACCCAACCGGCACCCCTTTAAAACTATCGGGAAACTGTTCTTCAAAATCACGGTCAACACGCCATTGCTATATACCTAGTCTATAATTTAGTTTTGGGTTGGAAAAAAATTAAGCACGCTAGCGTTGTGTAAACAAATCAACTTTTTTTTGACTTAATAAAAAGTTAACAAAAAGTGTGTATTAACTTTTAACTTAACTAAGTTAACCTTTAGTTAAATTAACTTTTAACTTTTTATTATTGGTGCATATTAACTTAACTTAACCGAATTAAAAGAAATCATTAATTTGCCCAGATTTGGTGAAATCACATTTATATAATTATGTTCCAGATACACACCCTCGTATAGTGTGCCTGACGTAGTAGTTATTGAAATATTTATTTAATTCGAACCTTCGAACGGTTCTCTCTGAATCTTCGTCCTGAATCTTTTTGTGTAGTAAGTCGACTACCATGATAGTACCTAATGTTTATCATCGATTTTACGATCATACCTGTATAATACAGTATGAAATGATCGATATAACACGCTAAACAAACTGCAGAATATCTTCAGCACGATTTAGGTCGGCTGTAATACCTAAACTACTAACTGTTTTATTAGTAACACGTATTATTATATTGTATGCTCGTAAAATTCTCATTTATCGTGTAATCTTGTATTGCGTAATATTATTATTATCATTTTTTAATATATAATATTTTTTTTCACAAAAAATAGTCTCAAAATAATGATTGCAGCGATCATTCGTATAATGTGTATAATAGCTAACGTTATACAATATTATTGATAAAGATAATATTATAAAAACTTTTTCTTTTTTAACTACAATTAAAATATTTTTATGTTCATTTTTGGTCCAAAATATTATGAAATCAAATAAACATATTATTATAATATAGCAAATAAAAATAATAAGATGATGTACCAGCTACGCAACTCAACGCTTTCAAAATATGAACTAAAAATGTTGAAACATTTTATGGGTGGGATAAATTATGACACAGTCTAGCTATCATTTTTTTGTATGATCAAACAAAATATAAAAATAAAAATGTAAATCTGAGTGACAGATACCTATAATGTATATAATTAGATGGTTATAATAATAATTATTAATATTATAATATCTTTATGTGTTTTTTTGTAACAATAATATTAGTAATAATAAATTAAGCGATACTTATTACATTTAATACAAATATGTCTATATTGTTTAAGTATTGTCTAGGCATCGCAGTAGAATTCGTGAACAGGTAGATTTTAAAAAAAATTGTTCTTCTCCCGTTTGTCGTTTCTACGGGTTTGTTTGCCGCGAGTATATTATTATAATATTTATTATTTTTTACCACTTGTTGTATTAACGAAATTAAAGTAATTAATTATATTCCCCGCAGACGAGTTTCACAGTGCTATTGGGCGGTGATAAATTAAATTTTATTAACGTATTTTTAGTAGTGTCGTTAATAAGTCGTTTTAGAATTAGAAGAAGTTTTATAGCCGAAAACATTATTTTTGTAAGATGATTATCATAAAATATTTTTACTGGTGTACAGATACACATGGTTATGCATCTATATAAATACTGTATCTGTATACACGGCTTAAACGTATATACGCATACTTTATTTTAATCGACAATACTGTTACAGACTATTTATAATTATAATATTATACTGCGGCTGCAGTTATCGGTTTCACGTTTCATCACTAAAATGAGAATACGATATAAAATAACAAATGTTGTAAAATTAAGCTAAACACACCAATATTGCAAGACGTGTTATATTATTAATCATATTATTATACTCTATAAACATGATAATGCGATATAGAGAAAACGATTATTCGGCGGAGAATGTATAAAAAGGGTATGAAAGACTAAATAGTCTGTCGCGTGCCATTTATCGTATTCTAATTAGGCGTAGTGATCATGCGGTATCATTCGTTAACCATTTTCTACCGGGAAAGAGTTGGGCCGAGCTCAACATTCGGACACGACACGACAGACACGTAGCTGTGAAGGACGGTAAAAATTTCGTTTTCCTCGTAGACCGTCCGGCGACCTACTGCGGAAATTGTCGTGGTTACCCTGCGCGGGTGTACCATCACAATAGTATGCATACCAAGGTCGCTAGACTTATACACCGCGTTCGAGGTAGAAACCGTCCATAATGCGGTTTGTGTCGAGGAGGCTGTACACCTACTTTGTGTGTCGTGTTGCGTCGTGTTTTTATTATTTAGTTAAAAAGGTTTTATACTTTTTTCAACGATGATACCTTTGTGCAATTTCAATTTCATAATCTGTGGCAGAATATTTTTTAGAGTATTTCCATGTATGAAAATTGAATTTTGAACGAATAGTTGCAGATTTATTATTAAAACTTATATAATGATTTTAAGTTTGGATGTGTCGAATGAACTGACAAAATATTGGTCCATTACTCGGCTTAAATAAACTTTAAATGCCTATAGGTCATTTGCCTGTCCCTGAGCCAACAGGAATTCACAGTAATGATTACTACATTTTGGTTATCTTAACAGAATATTTTTTTTTCAGTGTATAACTATTTAACTACTTGTTACGAAATTCAATATTTATGCTTCGGAACACTCCAAAAAATATTAGCCAACAGGATATAAAATGTAAAAAGTATGATGTCATTCAAAAGAAAAAAAATTAAAAAATTAAAACTACCTATAAAAAAATTAGATAAATTTTTTTATACATGTTGTTTTGTAATGAATTAAAATTATGAAATTATAAAATTATATTTTTTTATTATGCTTAGTTAAGGTTTTTTTTTTTTTAAACGTTAATAGTTTTCTGAATAATTATGTCTCACGTTAAAAGTTTCACATACCTAGTACAACAAATAATTTTGTTTAATCTATTTTTACATTTCTCTTTAACAAAACCTTGTAATGAGTGGCAGCAGCGGGTCATCGCTGTAACAGATTTGTAAAAAAATTGATTTTTATCGGAATTCAATGGTTAAAGGCTGTACGCATCATAATAATTTATACCTATCTATGATATTAACAATAATGCTGCAGTAATTCACTGCATCTGGTGTTGGTAGTGATAATATTTTTCTATTTTGTATACTTGCACTATTATATCATGTTTTATTGTGTACGATGAACTCCAAAGTTTTGGCTTATTCATTTGAATTTTGAGGTCCACCGGAGGTCCGTCAGGTATTTACGGTATAGTTGTGGTACTGGTTGCGTAAGACTATTATGATGCATACCTAATTTCAATATTATATAATTATCTCGATCGATATACTTCAAAGTAAAATTATAATGAATTGCAGATATCAGACGGTGAATTTTTGAAAAACCACTTGGCCTGGTTTTGAAGTGTCTACAACGCACCTTTATAATATTATTATTATTGTTGTTGTCTTTGTACTCGCAATATTGGGAACGCATTGACCACTCATACGCGGGCCTGCACAAATTCAATTGTGCGCAATCAAATCAATTTGATTCGATTAGATCCACTTGTGACTTTCTACATATACCTACGTACAATTTTACAATATCATATATAGGGTATAGCTATTGTACAATTACAGTCACGTAATTGAGATATAATATAATAATATTATACGTTCAAGAATTTTTTATTCATCAGACATTTAGGTAATGTATTATTTAGGACCGAAAAGAACTCAATCTTCACCGATCCGCGATTTTCAAAAAGTCTCGGTATGATACAAGTATACGACTTACTTGCATGTTCTTAATACTCTTGTAGGTAATCATTTCATTTTGGGTTTTCACTGTGGGTACCTACGGTGTTTTTTCGCTGGTTATTTTGTCAAGCCAGAACATAATATTACGATATTATATAGGTAAGTACATAAAACGATTGTGATCGTGTGTCGTTGCGAAAAACGCCAACGCATCGCCCGATCATATTATTTTATGCGTTTAGACCTTTTTTTTTTTTTATCCGAGGGGTTTAAGTATAAGTATTACTAGTGATGGTAATAATAATAACGATAATATTATTTTTTTTTTTTTTAATTACGTCACGATTTCCGGCCTGTTTCATATTATTATAATTTAGCTGGCGCCCGCCACCGTTGTGTCACCGATCCGAATTCGTAATAATATATTACACTGCGTTATACAGTGATGTATACACGTAAAAAATATACTGTACGTGTCAAAAATGAAAAAAAAAAATGATCTAGACGCGAGTGTGATGTCTGTTCGTTTTGTAAATCGTCCAAATTGAAAAACGCGCGACACACGCCGAAATATTGAAAACGCGTGTAAACGGGCCACATATTTTATTTATTTATTTTAATATTATTATATAATATATACCACCGCGTCTCGGCGTCTAAAATTATATGTCACACATATCGTGCGCGCACGATAATTTATTATATACGATATTAGGATATTAATATCGTACAATTATATTATAATGTACAACTGCTGCAGTCATAGAGAGCGACGGCCACTGTGGGCCCATCGTGCGGGACGAGGAATTTTTTTCGTCGTGTCAAAAAGGACGAATGTAAAAAAAATTTGAAATTTATACGTCATACGCGTATATATATATATATATCATTCCGTTATAATTGGCTCTCCTCTGCAGCAGCAGTCTTTAGTAGTATAGTTGCGATGCGCGGCGGTTGATGTATTTATACACGAAAGTACTCTGTTACGTACACATATTATAATATTGTGTTATGATATTATTATTATTATTATTATTATTAAGTGGCTGGAAATCGTAAACCCGTGCGCGCGCGTGTCGCACATATTAATATATATACCGCGGTAATGGTATAATGCGCGATAATTGTCCGGATGAAAGCCGTATACACGTAATAATACGCGTATTATTCTAAGACACGGCGGCGGTTTAGAGACGACGACATTCGGTCGTGATTTTTTTTTTTTTTTTAATGATCCTTTGGCACAAGTCGCGATGGGTCTGAGATTCGATCCGTTTAAACGATGTGTAACACTATATATTATAATAATATAATATGCGTACGACGCATGCGTATTAGGTACATTTAGGCACACCTATATGAAAAATATATTGTATTATTATAATATAGTCGCCTAGCTCGTCCGAAATAAATGTGAACAATTTATATTTTTGCTGATAAAAATATAATAACATGTAGTGAGACTTTTATACTATCATATGACAAACTCCCGTTTAACGACGGCGTATTCTTATCTGTTTGACGAAATAATTTTATGAACCAAACCAAATGACGGAACCAAATTTATTTGATCACGAAATTCTATATAATACGATTTTTTTTTTTTTTTGTTGCTCACGATAGACTTCGTAGTACAGAAGTTATTCGCTGTATATAGTAATATAGTACGTTGTTTATATTGTACCTACGGCGTTTATTAAAACAAATGTTCACTCGGAGCTTTAGGTAAACTGTATAGTGTATACCTACAGGATGATTTTTTTTGGTTGGCTCGTCGTTTCGATATGCTCTTTTCGAGATTTTATTTTGATTTAAAATACTTTCTCTATGACCCGAACATTTTAGATCTCTTTCAGATGTTTTTTTTTTTATTTTGGCATCGTTTTAAACGTTCGACGAGTATGGAGGAATGTGACCTTCGTGTTTGTGGTCCACTCTACTACCCGCTCATCCATTGATTATGGCACTACCTAGTCACATAAAAAAATACAATTTTACAAACAAACGCACCGCCGAGATATAAACCGATATAAGAACGATTGTACGTCGGCCTATTTTCAAAAAAAATCAATAAATAGTCATCGATAAATTGGTTGTATGATGTTTGAAGAATTACCCTGCAGTTTACTTAATTACTTAATAATCCGTCGTGATTGTCCACTATATTATATCATAAAATTCCACTTACTGAACACTGCTTACTCGTCCAATCGTGTGAACAGGTTGGTATATATAATCTTATCAAACCATAGGATCATTTTAATTTTGATTAAAACATTAACATAAACTCCTTAGTTCATGCTATCGCTCGCTCGCGCCATATCGCGGTGAAAATTTGCTAAAATCGTCAAAACAGAGATATCGATTAGAAAGGGGGGGGGAAATGTTACCGGAAGTGAAGACCTGCAACCATACACATAACCTCTGTGATACCACCCCGGAATGACCGCGGTACAGCATATAAGTATCGTCGAACCGAAATTCGCTCTGCTTACTTTGTATAGTGCAACACAACAATATAATAATATATATATTTGTGCTATTATTGCTTACGGCGTGCAGGCAGCCTTTATTACAGCTGTAGCTGTAGTAGCTGTCGACGGGAGAGCCACCGAAACGGTCTCGGCAGCGGTCAATGATGGTTTCCAATCTAAGAGACTTCTTCGGGTCCGTTCAATTATACGCCGCGCGCGAACGATCTCGGAAATACGTTTTTATCTCCTATACAATATATTTAATGCCTATATAGCCGTTGGTGTATCGTTATTGTTATCTCTCTCTCTCTGATGGCCCGCCAAAGGCCTCGTTCGACGAGGAAAGGGTGGGTGTGGGTGGTGGAGGGTGGTTTGAAATCGACGAGCCGCAATCGTCCGGATGCGTGCGGATCTATGCAGCGTGGTACATATTGCTGCAGTACACAGCACGCGCAATAAAATTAAACGACGAACAGCCTCGATTTTTGCCTCCCCCTCCACCTACCTCCGACGTGTATATATCGTCCGCCACAGCGGTATATTTATATATATATAGTGTAGAATAATAATATATACGCAACGCACACGACGTTTTAGAGACGCGAGGCCGTTTCCGCTCGTCCCGAATGGAAACCAATAAAAACCGTATCCGGCACGGTTTATTCGATGCGACCGAATCGATTCAGTTTAGTCCAATCAACGGCATTGATAGATCCACAATAGGTCACAACTGCCTATTTCCTGGCACCGCTCGCTCTCAATCGGTTCATTAATCTAATAAATCCGATCGCCGCGGCCCCAATGATAAAATAATAATAATAATCACAAACATAATCATAGTAATAGCGGTGCGTACCGCTGGCGACCACTCTATACCGCACATACGTCATATGTATACGCGGCGGCCGTACGAATATAATAACCTAATAATATCACCGGGTTCGTATATACAGGGCGATGTCCGCGCGACTATCGATTTCTTCGTTTCGACGACTGAGTACGCATCAGCTCAAAGCTGAAAAAATACAGTTATTATTATATTCTACAATATAGTGTATCAAAATAAATGCCAAATTGGCCATCGTCTCAGGACACTATGGGTCTAACGGTGTAGACACGGTCGGGGGGAGTGAAGGAAAGACGCTTGTGGTTGCATCTTTATTAGGCCAATATTTTTTCTTCCAAATAAAATAACATACGAAAACAACTTTTTCAGGTACAATCAAATTGTCTATATTTTTATTCGTTATCAATATAACCATTCGCGTTTATCCGTTCCACCTCTCCGTTGAAAAAATCCGAAAGTCTTAAAACGAGCCGCTTTCGGTTTTGTGGTTTTCAAGCATCTATATTATGGTTTTAGTATCGGTTATCTTCAGTCTGGAATACAATTCTGAACTCGCGGTATACTTTATATAAATAGGCGATACCTAATCATGGACTTGAGTATAAACTATTCGAGTGAGCTGCAGATGAACTGCCAATGCCACAGGTATTAGGTAAGTTGTTTTTTTAAATAAATATTAGTCGATTGGAGCAAAAATGAAAAATGTATTCATCCGATGCTCAATTAAAATAGTCTGCTACGTAATTTATTATATCTGCTATGCATTATAATGTATATATAGTAAATTGTGTATACAACAATATGTTATGCTACTTTAAGATTAATTGATATTATGTTTTCATAATTCTATAAACAACTGAAGTCCGACAACTGAACAACCAACAGACTCGGTTAGTATTTATTTTTAAATATTAATCGAAGCGTAACGAAATCTGGATCACTCCGTATTAATAAATAATAATATCACATTAAAGTCCCACGATGGTTTTCATAATAATATCTATAACTATTATTCTCTAACTCGGATCATCATCATCTTGCTTTGATTAATTTTGCCGTATGGATCGCAGTGTACCTATGCTATGATTTATTTATCATTAATCATTTTCAATCCGCATAGAAAAACATCGATTTGACGTTATATTATAGTAAACTTTCTGTATCCATTTACATTTTTTATCGGAATCATATTATATTTTACAATATATATACCATCGTCACTGATTTCGAATTTTTGAAACATACGAGTATAGGTATTATGATGCTTATTGTTCACAATAATTTCATTTCAAAATCTACAAAAATCTTTTAAAATATATGAAATTATGAAAATTTAATAATTATAGTTTAAGAAATACGTGTTCAATATTATGCTGAGTTACATCATAAATGTATGAGACATAACCCAAATCATGATTTCGTAACTGTTATTTTTTTTTCGGCGTTTGTATTTTATAATTAATGAGAATTGTTTTCTGTTGTTATTTATATGTAATAGAAATATTATTTATAACAAGAAAATTGTTTCGAACACTGAAATAACGAATACAGTAATTATTTAATCTATCTACCACTGGGATTTAATGTGCGATATTATACATCCTAATACGTAAACATTCGTGTGTGGCTTGTATTAGCCTTTTTTTTTACGTATCGATATATTAATATAAAATATGATAATGTCGACGCATTTCGTTTTCGTATATGAAACGGTTTAACCGAAAAAATCGTTTGAACGCGGATATGCATATTATAATATACAGGTATTTACCTCTCGTTATATGGTAACCAGCTGTCCATAAAATATTACACAGGGCACTGTGCACTCAGACGCAGTTTTTATAGCTGTAGTACAGCAGTACTCGGGTTAATCGTATGAGGCGTACTCGCACTCCAAATTACGTTCTACATGAGCGTATTTAACATGAGACGCAACGGATTTCCGCAAAATGTAAATAATGGGTCGAAAAATAAAAAACCTAATCGATTGATATACGACCCGAGCAAATTTCGCGGGTTACTAGTCGGTGTGCGTTTTGCGTAATAATAATACGTTGCATTGCCGTGACGAGGCGCGTTTAGGAAGTATTCGAAGTTCAAAAAGTTATTTCCCACCTATCTCTCTAAACATTTATAGGTTACAATATATTATTATTGGCCCCTATGTTCGGCGAAACGATTCAGGCAATTTTTTTTTCTCATTTCACAATTTTGAATTTTGAAGTTAGATTATATTCTTATAATCATTTTAATATTATAATAATATGATATACCATATTATATTATAGTCACTAACCGTGGTCGATTTTAAAAACGGCGTTTTACTGCACCAGTGGAATAAGAGTCGTATATCATTTTGCTTCCTATCTCAGGGACGTTATTTTATTACAACGAGTTGAACAATCGTCAAACCGATTGATAAAAATAGTAATAAAAATAATAACCGATAACCTTCAGTGCTGTACTGACAGCGGCGTTAGTGGCCGTCACTGTTATAAAAATCACATTCTGATCGAAATATGATGTAATATATCCACTGCTTTTGTAGGTATAATGGTACAACTACATATGAGGTGCATTTGTAATGGTGATCTGATCTGATTCGAATGAGCAATCGTCAAATCCTGAATACCACAGAAACTACCCCGTATTACGTGTAAATATTGAATAGTGTTATTGATGTGTCGCTTATTACGTCAACTCTTCGTGTCACGGTTTTATATTTTTACAGACGGTTTGATAAGAATTTGAATTTTATTAAAGGATAAGTATAATATTTATTAGTCGAATGATCGAGTTGCGTCTTGCGTGTCAAAATGTCAAGTCTTCATATTATACCCTATAACTGTGCTACAAATAACGTCAAACGTAATCTGACACCTCGGAAGAAAAACACAATCGTGATTAACCACGTATATTATTAGACTTTGGCGTTAAAATTCGAGAGAAATACAGTGGATGGAAACAGAATCATCGATAACTACGTGCATGTTCTCGGATAAATTTCCCGATTAATCATTATAATAAATTATATTACATATTATCGAACTCAGCGATTGTGATGATCACCTGCTGTCTTCGAGTCGAAGGTGGACTGCAATGAAACAGCGACTACCCTGTACCTTTCTCCATCTACGATCGTATATAACAATATTATAACACATCGTGATATTAACACGATGACGTGGTGCGTGAGTGAACAGAAATCTATACAGAGTGGTCGCGTACCTACATAAAACAAATGTTGAAAAGAAAAAAAACTACATTGCTGTAATACCAATAAACAATAATAACGATTCCCCGGGCCACGGTCGAAAGCTTAACAGTTTATTATTATTATTATATTGTGTTTGTGTAATATTAACAAAGAGTCGACGACGACAAAAATCACTGACCGCTCGTACACACACACACACACACACACACGTGTACACAGTCTCGTCTGCGGCGGCGGTATTGTTGTACGATAATAATAATAATACGCGAGTTTATAGTCCACCAATTTATATAATATTAAAAAATCGTTGGCCACAGCGGGTTGTAATATTTTTTTACGACGGCGATAAAAAATTATACACACGAATCGAACCGGGACGGTTAACGCGTTAAAGCTGCTGCAGTGTATATTTGTATATATATATATATATATAATATAATATTATAATGTGTACACTGACGGACTTAAACTGGCAGACCAACACGCACGCTTGCTCGACAAGACAAACCGAACGACGTTTAATGGTATTTATAATGCGGCGAAATGATATATATTTTCGTATCGACAATGCGCGTGTTTATTGCCCGTGATTTTAAACGACCACGGAAAACACGGTATACTACGGTATATCGTGGTATTATCCAGTGGTAATGTACCTACCTACAGCACACACGACGATGTTTATTTTACGAATATATAAATACATCAGTTCGTGTCGTACTACGGAAATAATATAATAATAATAATAATAATAATAATATGTTGGCTTACAATGTCTAATGTGTGGTCGAATGCGCTTACACAATACGCATAAAAGGTATATAAATTCGACAATATTTTACGTTACGTTTCACGAGAGTCAGGCAAGCGACAGCGTATAATATTATTTTATCACCGGTTATTATTGTTATTATTACTTACTTGCTTACTTACTTACGAGCGGTAGTTTTTAAAGTTCCTATAAACTTTGGACGTATGATTACCGTACGAATCGTGGTCGACGTACGCTGAAATAGAATAATTCAAATCAGAAATTCTTTCCCGCGTTATCATTATAATATTGTACTCGTTTGAAAAGGGACCGCATTCAGACCTTCGGGTTTAGATGTAATTTTTTCCATTTTTATTTGTTCGGAGGAGTTATTGAAAAAACACTTTCCTTCGGACACAGTTAAACTATTTGTTATTTGACTACTTTACCGTAATATACTCAGCTAAAACCTTTACCGTTTTCCATAGAAGTTTTTCCTTTCGAAACGAATAATAACAATATAATCGAAAAACTACACGATTATTGTTGTAGCAGTTGATGTATTTTGTAAAATTAACATTTTCGTTCAACACCCAAAAATGTGTTCACGGAAAGAGGCAATGAACCCCGCCGAAACGTTGTAAGACTAATATAATCAAAAAAAGTTTTTTTTAAATAAAAAACAACTGTTTGCAATATTTCCAACCGTGTAATTTCGTAGCTAACGAACGAATTGTTGTCCGGAAACTTTGAAAGGTGTCGTTTGGACATTGAACGTTGCCTTTATACCCGTAGAATTGATTAACAGTATTATAATATACACAATGTATAACAGGTCGCTGTACTATACCCTCAGAACGTGGGTCACATTTTAACACGGTTTTTGTATCAAAACGGTTTAGTGTAAGTTCGAGCTCCGCCGTTATAATATTTTGTAGGTACCTACCCAAGTTTGCGGTTATTATAAACGTATCAATTTGATTATATCGCCTTATATATACACACACACCGCCGCCGCCGTATAAAATTAAATTTTTAATTAATTTCTCCTATTGATTATAATTTAGTCCCCCTACACCCTCGCGTTATTATATGTGCGCATTTACCTCGTGTACCCTCATAATATTTCAATTGTTCCCGTGTACGAAGCAATAACTATTAACGTTTTATCCCAAACACAAAAACTGCATACCGTGGTGGGAGGGCGAGAAGAATTTCAATGTTTCCTTCGCGGAAGATTATCGTCGTAGTCGCAGTCATTTGCGAAAAACAAAATATTTTGTAACATTATAGTTTAAACCGTAAATCGATATAATCGAAGTCGATATTGTAATAATATATAATAATAAATTATGTATTATGATGTCGTTACTCGAAATAACGAGTTATTAAAATATACAGCCCTCCTATATACGAATGATAATATTATATTATTTTGTTGTTATATTAAAATAATAATAATATTATGCTTAATAATAAATTAATGTTTACGCACGAGTGTAATAACTTAACGTTATTACAATGCGTTTCGCGAGCTGAAACCCAAGATGGGGAAGCCCAGAATCCGGGCCCCTTTCGAGTCTTTAATCCGGAACCATCGAATTGTGAACCGCGAGTTTTACCCTCGTAGAGTGCCTAAGACGTAAGACTTTGCGACAGCATAAAATCAATAATCAAAAAAATAAAACGTAAGAACGAAAGTGTATATACCTACAACTATAACATTATAAAATAATTATATGTTTAATAATTACGCGAGGGAATGCCGTAAAGTGTAGGTGTAGTGTGTAGACTAGAGTGGGGTCTGGTGAGGCTCGGTGGTTGGCCTCAGTCACTAACGTGCTCTGATGTCAAGCATCGGCCAGAGTGGCTAGTTCCCGGATGGGTGACCTCTCGGGTTTTTAGTGATGTCTCACATGCACGTGTTCCTCAACCAACCAATCCCCCAATTCTCCCCACACAAAATGCTAATGGCCATAGTTGTCGATGCTTAAGATCAATAAAAAAAGAAAAAAAAGCCTGTAGAGTTTAATACGTAGTTGTCGTACATAATTCGATAAGTAAATTATACGTACGGCGGCGACGGCGGTCGGTTTCGTTATACGACCTCCGCCCTTCGGTCCTTTACGGTCACTAATTTTCGTGAGTATCCGTATAATAAAATATTATATATATATGTGTTTGTGCGTGAGCACGTCATTATATTGGACCTATATACGAGCCGGACACTGTAAACATTTTTATACACCTATGCGTATTAATTGCCATCGTAATAAAAACATTTTCGGGACGTAAAACCCGTATAGTCGGGGTTTCTGTGTAGGATTCCATTTAATTTTACAACCTACCACGGTCCTTCGATGTCATATATACAAGTCGTGATTCTTTTAGAGGTAAACATCAACACACTAATTTTCTCGAAAAGTATTTTAACGTTTGTGGAAATATTTATTTTACATGATTTGCAGTCATTACAAAACCACATATTGTATAAGTACCATAGAGCAACCTTTTATTGGTGTATTCTCTTTTTTGAGATTTTTAATTTATTCAATGCCGCATACTCTTTTAGTAAATTTTCTAAAAAAATAATATTTTTCTGAAAATTTCAATCGATAAAAATCGATTGTGTGTGTATTCAGTGACGGCAGAATAGAGGACCAATACTGTTGGGGTATCTTCGAGCCATTTATATGGTCTATATAAATACTTAGGTGCATAATAACTTTACTGTGAAAAATTATTATTACGATTTTAATTATCATTATAATAATATGCGTAATGGATTTTGTTATTTGTTGACACTACCTATAACAATACTGTAATAATACTGTAGTCAATGTTGTAAGATAAATTTGAACAAAATATATTCACTAGTGGTATAAAGTATGAACAAGTATTATAATATGCGGCATGCACAGAGTTTATATAATTTTTTAAATTATGTCCAAATAATCAATATAATATACCTATATTATGATTTTGGTAACCATGAGGAGTCATAAATAATGATTAATGACCATGCTTTATATTAGCTGCACATGGCGATATGGATATGCAATTTAACTACCCCACTGTCTTAGGTTCACGGTATCACGTCGGAACAACCATCTAAATACAATTTTGAAGAGTTATGGATAGGTAAATAATATTGTGATTTTTAATCATTTATTTATATATCTTATATGTTTATATAAATATATATTTTTTATATTTTTATATATAAATTATAAAAATAATAATTCTAAAACTAAAATGTTGTGGTTCAAAAATATTATTATGGAAATTGAAAATAACAGTATTATATTCAATTAATATGCGTTTTTAAATAATGTAAATATATGATATTACATTTTTATTTTTATCTTAAATAATGGTAGCCAACCGGAGAGCGTGTATCTTTCAGTCTTGAGTTCAATTGGTGGATAACTATTAAACGCCCAACCCACTCAACTGTCGTGCAATACACCGATTCGTTTGAATGCACAGAGAAGAATTCGGTCACGTGGCTTAAATAAAATATTGATCTCAAATAAAAACGACCTACTACTAGTAAAGGTCCCGAGCCTGGTATAGAAAATAGGCCACCCAAGACGCAAAGAAAAGCAGTCAAATTTTCAGTTCTACGATATCACGTGCATTGGTTGAAAATATTAATCGAAATATGGAATTCTTAACCCATAAAATATACTGTGGGGCCTGGTATGGGCGGTTGGCCTCAGTCACTAACGTGTTCTGAGGTCAATCAACGGCCAGCGTCACTAGTTCTCGGATGAGTAACCACCCGTTTTTTTAGTTTACTAATCCGCTCCCACATGCGCGCGTTCCTCAGCCAACAATAACCAGCCTACAAAAAATTATAATGGCCATAATTGCTGATGCTTAAGATCAATTATTAAATAAAATATTTATATTGTAAGTCAACAATATTTGAAGTTTATATTACATATTTTTCTTAAATGAGTGTTTTTTATTAAAAACTACATAACCCATCCCTGGAAACCCTCATCGTCGCCTTAGTGCAAATAGTGCAGATACCTGCTAGATACCAATAAAAAAAAAAAAAAATTAAAAGATGAAAGTGCCATCAATGGGTGGCTTATTCATTAAAATTGTTCACGTTTTCTTTTTATATAGCTCATACTCTTGTTGTGCCCGCTGGTACAGATTGTGTATGAATAATAAAAATAAAAAAATGTGCGTTTATAACAAAACTTGCAATTTATATATTAATTGATTTCCAAAGATTTTTAAAAACATATGAATAAATCAGTGCCCATGTCTGTTCTTAGTGTTGAATAATTTTAACAATATTTTAAGGTAACATGGAATGTAAAGATTTGTGTTTATTTAAGCGATAATTTCTTGTTAATCAGTAAATGGGAATTGTTATTCATAGTACGATCATAAAGTTTTAATATACGAGTGTTTACAAAGTGTGTCACGTATTTACATAGATACAAGTAGAGTATACATTTACACAATAGGTATAGTAATTATAACAAAAATAATTATAATTTTCTTCAGATAAGTTTTGAAGGAAACGTTTGAATGATGATTATGGTTAGTTATTTTGGTGTCATAGCATGTTTCATTAAACTCGGAAACTTTTGAAGTTAAATGGTCGAAAAATTCGATAACCATACTTTTGTTTGTGTTTTTAATCTCTGTATCAAAAAATGATATTGTTTATTTTTAAGCCCCTTAAATTAATTTTGTCGGTTCTTAAAAACTTATTTTAATTTATGTAGATTTGTGTAATAAAAAAGAAAACAAGTTAATGTAATTTCTGAAACAGGATCAAAGCAAATATTTTGTTAAAATAATCGTATAAACGTCATAATAATAATTTCGGGTCTAGTTTATTAGACTCGTCTCGCCGAACAATTTTCGTTTCGATCGTCGGCGAGTCGCAAAAGAAAAAAGATAACATTTTCATTTGATATAATATTTTTGACGACTCGGATTACATCAAATATTTATATACACATGTACATACACATCTATCTATATAAATTAATATATATAGATGATATTTTATACGAATAAAATGTAAATGCGATGTTGTCTTCTCTGTGGACCGAAAAAATAATACTCGTCTGATATAATAACGACGTGGACGCAATACGCGCACGAGGTTTTGCGCGTTTCTATAATATTATACTTTCACGGACCACCCCAATCGAGCTTGTACATATTATTATTATTATTATTATTACTATACATTTGTACAAAGTTATTTTTGTCACTCGGTCTGTTATGATAATAATAATATATTATAGTGATGTATGCTTAATACGTACGTAGAATGCAGACGGCTGCTGCTGCACTATGGGGTCATCGTTCCGTCCACACGTGTTTATATATATCTATCGGAAGGCGATGATCTCTCTGAGATTCGCGCGTTTGATTCCGGAATCAGTCGCCAATAATCGTGTATAATAATAATACAACGACGACGATGGTAATAATAATAATAATTATTATTATTATTATGATTATAAATATGAAATATATCTTGGCGACGATAATGGGCTAATAAGTTGGATCGCTTCCCGTTTCGTGCTATGTTCATATATATATATATATATACATTGTACATTATATTATATTTGTGCTGCAGTTGCCGAGCAAGCATTACTACGGCAGAGGGTGATGTGCGGTGATCGAGGGTTAGTGGAAGCGGTGGCGAGGGGGGGGGGGGACGAGAGAGAAAGCGCTATGTTCTCGTATATATAAATACATCTTCGATATTATTAGTTATAGCCGGTCTGTGGAGCCGAAGGCGCCATTATCACCACATTAGCGGTAATGTTGAAATATGTTTATATGTTTTTGGCGGAAAAAATAACGCGAACGGCGAGGGGTGGTGGGCCGCGGGGGTAGCCGAAGAAATCATAAGGCCGTGCCGCGTTTGGGGTCGGTTATTAGTCCGGGATCTTCTGTCAATGGGGAAAATGATTCCGGCCGCGGCGGCGGGTGGCCCTAATGGCATCACGGACGAATATTGTTCGTATAACCTCTCCCGCTCTCTTTTTGTATTAATATTAACGATTTCGATGGATGTTTTTTTTCTACCCTCTCTCTCACCCTTCCCCCTCACTCTCTCACACTCTCTCTCTACCTCTCTCGCTCACGCGCTCTCTCTCTATCTCTCTCTCTCTATCTCTGCCGTTTCTTCCTATACCCCACACCCTCGACGATTTCCTTCTCGTCCACGCTGCTTTTATCTCTTCGGCAACAGAGAGAAACCCCATAACAATAATAACCACACCGCCACGGCACTCGGATATAAAAGCAAAAACTCACTCGCCCTCTGCACCGATCGGTCGCCGTGGTATAAATGAAGAGATACAAGTCCGCAGTCGGACAAGTCGCGTATTACGCGAGCGGTCTTCGCCTGTTGTTCACGCGTTATTCACAGCTCTCTCTCGGTGGTCCCCTCTTTTATGAGGGGCTCTATATATGCCCTACACTCAGTGGCGGGGGAGGGGGTGGGGGTGTTCGATCGACGAAAATCCGATCCCGGCCACAGGCGACAACTGCGTAATAGTGCAATACTATTAAATTATATTTTATACGACTATACACACACACATACATATATATATATATATATATATACATATATAAATGATATTATAGTATACGCTCTGCACCTAATATCTGTGGGGCCGAAGTGGAAAAGTTTATACTACTTTATTTTCCACGTCAAAATGAAATTTTGGACGAAAATACCAGGGATCGAAACCGTTTTTGATATTATGTTTTAACTTTTCTTGGGTTTTGAGATTATGGTAACAAAAATATATATGAAAATAAACAACAAACCTTGTGCTAAGAACGACTGGTGAAAGTCGACATCACGTCACCATAAAACTTACCAAAATATAATAGGTAAGTTGCAAAAGCAAGTGAATAATATTAGTACACAACGGTGAAGTAGTTATATTACTGCAGTCACCTTAGATATTTCACTAAATAACAATATTAGTAGCTATACAACTCATATACCTACGTCATGATGAGAAATAATCCCATTGTTGTCCAAACGATAATATTTTGTTATACTTAAAATAGGTGTTATTATTAATTATTGTGTTTTGTAGGCAATCTATACCTGCTGTAGTTTGTAGACTCCGCGTAGTGGGTACATTAGTGTATAATTTAACTCTAAAGTTTCAAAGTTATACCAAGTTTGTAATTTTTACTTAATTCAACCGACAGTCGATTGAATACAATCCGGTGATTTTTCATCGGTCAGAAAAAAATATCAATTAATAAAAAATGCTAAGCTAACATTACCGATATATGGCAAAACATTTGTATGGAAAGAAGTAATCAGTAAAAATGAGAAAAAAACAATTAAAAGAATTAGTCAAATGAAATCGTGGATCGAACTCGATACATTATCTGTACTATAATAAGTAAAAGTGCAACTGCGCCAACAGGCTTAACGCAATAATAATAATTATTATTAACACCAATAGCAATCATAATAATTGGATAAAAAAAATAATGTTTTTGTGGAGTTTTTTAATAATTTACATGTTAGGGATTGATGAACTTTATTATAATTAGGTACCTACAGGGAAACGATCAGGGATTATAATCCTTCTAATTTATATATATGTGCTAAGTCTATAAATTATTGTATAATATGATAATTAATATTATTACACATTATCTCCAGCTTCGATTTAATATAATTTTTTAGTTGTTGCAGAAACAATTTTTGAACATTAACTTTTTACAACTTTTAAAATAATATCATTTTAGCAATATTACTAGAATAATTTAGAAACTTAAACAGTCACCGGTTGTGCTTCTTTAAACCAACTTACTCTTTATAAAAAAAAATATCGTAATCAGGAAAACGTTAGCCGAGGATGAACAAAAAATGTGATCTATTGAGCAATGAAAAAAAGTTTCTGAAGGGCGGCGTAGTAATGTAAATTGGTCTCCGTATATTATTATTATTATTATTATTATTATTATTAGCATTGAGCAAAGGTGTAGCGTATGTTTTTTTTTTATTAATCTTTTATTGAACGATTACAGTTGTTTGTGACTTACAAATTTAAAAATTAATATTCAATTAAAAATACTGCAGTTGACGTAGAAATCTATGTTGCCGACGTTGGTTTTAAGAATGAATCGAAACGAAGAAAGATATTATTATTATTCATATTCAATGTAAGGTAGAAAAAAAAAATTTTTAATTACTTTGTAAATTGTTATTACTTTTTTTTTTAACAAATAACATTTACATTATTTCATTTTTACTTCATCATTTGACCCCAACAACTTATTAACAATTTGAGGAGCATGTTGTCGTTTTCAACCATTCCCTTTTCGTAGTCTTAGCCATGATTCCGGGTTGTCGTACGATTTGTTTATTTATCAAACACGTTTTTGAGCCCTAAGATAATAAAATACCCGCCAATAACAGTAGCGTATAAAAGAAGGGGGGGGGTGTTTGGAAGTTATATAGCACCCATATAGTCCCTATAACAACATCATATCTATTTATTGCATTAAATGACCTTTAAAATGTTATTTTGATTGTATGATTATATTTTATTATTATCATTGTCTATTGATTATAACATACTTACATACATGATGCATACATAGTTTTGTTAATGAAAGCCAAAGTTACGGTTTGTATGTATATTGTATACCTACCTAATATTTATAATTAACACCTCCCTTACAATAATCCTAGTCACACCACTGCAGCGTGGTAAGTACATCAGCTCGTGGATTATGTTAAACGGATATAAACCTACATAACCGCGAAAAACTTGTTATTTTAGTACTTTACATATATCGACTATACAGCCACGGCAGTCAGTGTAGTACAGACACGTTACACCCATCTACTCCATCGTTATACAATAATACCTGCTGCACGTAGTACACATATTATAGGTACACACGTGGTCTTCATTTATCATATAATATATATTATATTTATAATCGTATATGGCGAAAGATGATAACTTACTCTCAGGACTCCCACAACCTCTCTCCCTCGCTCTCTCACTCACTCACTCTCTTTCTCTGTTCTATATATATATATATATATATATATATATAATATGTATTGCCGTGTCGTACAATAATAGGAAAACAGGGGTCGGTCATCGATTACACACGTGGGGCGGTTCGCACGATTTCCGAGGGGCGGGCGAGGCCACGGAGTTGAACAAGCACGTTTCGCCGAACGTAATACGCAGAAGAACACGCAAAGTCTCGGTGGTCTCTGCGAAGATTATAGAAAACTGGCGGGCCAGAGGTGTCCGGGTGGCGTTCGGTCGCCAGCGGATTAAAATTTATCACTAGACTATACGGCATACGCATAGATATATAGTATAATACCACGTATTTATATATTATTATACATTAATATACCGCGAGGTTGGGATACGGTTTTCACGGTTACCTGCAGGAAATCGATATACATATATTATATAATTAACTCTTATACCGCAACAATTCGCGAGCCGCAGAATACCAGCTATATACACATTAAATATACTCTACTATAATATTATACTCCTACTATATTATGACAAATGCGAAAAATATATTAATGTCATTATTTTGACCTACCGTTCCACTAATAGTATGATCATAGTCCATCTTCTCGTACGTACATACGCACGCACACTGGAAAATAATAAAGTGTGCAAACAAAATCGATGCATGCTTTGAATTTGTATAGACTTATTTCATATTTGATACCGGCTTTGATACGTATGGACTTTTGCTTTATACTTAACACTTTCGAGAAATAATAACCTACACTTTCTATAATATGCTATAAACATGTTTTGGAATCTAGTTTAATTTTGTTCCCTCTCCCCAAAAAATTACCCTACGGGCAACCTTGCGCATGCATATTTATTATAGCTTTAGCTGTTCGCAAAATCGTTAGGTACCTATTGTATCTATGTATGCGCAATTATGAGTGAGATCGATCGTCATATACGTGACTTTGGATAGATCGACAAGAACCCTGCAGGTTTAGTCCAGGTCTAACCTAACCTAACCTTATCCTGGTGGTTGTACTGTAGGTATATGGTTGAAATGTTATTTTCGAAGTTATAACTACATTACCAAAAGTCGAAACGTGACCCGCAATATAGTTGACGTATTTGGCTATTTCTCACCGTTACACGTTGTAAGCTCGATACCGTTTAAGTACTTTCTTGGATTTCCTTCGAAACCATCCCATATCGTGTGAACGGGGTTAAGTTTAAAGTTGAAGGTTCTCATCTTTTATTAGTTATTCTCTCACCTGTCCTGTAGTGTCACTTGTATATATTTTACACACGTGTCCCATCTTTCGCCTGTCCTTTGTTTACTAACCGTTTGTACTTGTTTTTCTTCCATATAAAACGTAACAAAATAGGTTTGACACCCCGGATATTCTAAGAAATATCCAATACAGTCAAAATTGACATTTTCTCGCATTAATTATGTCTCGTTATTGTTACATACTTACATACTTAGTGTAACACTATATCATATCGTTTTATATGTAATAACAGTTCCAAAATGTATTATAAAACCCTACTATAGTCAAGGATAGGGCTGTTCGATTGTCATAATACATACTCGATTGTCAAAAGTACTAAATAATCGAAAATTTCGATTAATCGAAGATTTTTATCAAGAAGTGCTAGAGTGCTCGATTGTTGAAATAGTCAAAGACATATCGATTAATCGATTAAAGTTTATCGGTTTTGTGCACTGCTGAATTAAATTTCCTGCTAGGTTTATGGTTTACTCATTTAAGATTTTTCAAATGCAATGACTTATCGTTAGATTAATATTTAATATACTTTTAAAATACTAAAAAGTATAAAGGGTATTCAGGTATTTTATTTGATGATTATAATGATGATGAATAACATCCTGTCACTGTCTTGCTGTCATGATGTTTGTTTTTATTTTAAGTACACATAAGAGATAGCTTTCTTTTAAATTATATTTATATTTTTTTCGTAAAAACAAAATTAAAAACAAAATAAAACACTTCTTTTGGAAGTGCTGTAATAATAACTACTGGTTGTACTTGATACCATGGTTATGTTCGTTAAAAATGTACAGTCCCGTTTCGGTTAATTGATTATTCGATTAATCGATAGTTCGATTAATCGGTAATGCAATTAATCGGTGGTGAATATATTTTTAAAAAATAATCGATTTAATCGATTAATCGATGCTCCAGTCGATTAATCGAAACAATCGAACAGCTCTAGTCAAGGATTACCATTCCTCATTAAATAAAGTAAATATTTTTAGCAGATAAAAAGAGTAATATTAAATTATTCCGAGTAAATTCCTATATACCTACATCTCACTCAACTACTTCTACCAATACAGATTAGGTAACCTAAATAATTCTAATTATATACTAATTTAAACTTAATTTTTTATTTTTAAGCAGTACGTAACTCATATATTAGCTTTTTTAAATGGTACCTAAGTTAGTAAGAAAAAACCTGACTTTTTAAATGCATTACACGATGTTATATTTTTGTCTTATATGTCAACTATAATTTGCCTCCGTGGTTTCTGTATGATTGTCGATAGTTCGCAGGCATTTCCTCAAAATCCCATCGCGTTGTGTGGAAATTGTCCGTCCCTTGTGCCAAACAATAACATCTTATGGAAACTCGATACAATCGATCACGAGCGTAATAATATGGCTTTGTGGCGAGAAAGTAATTTAATAAGGTTTTCATATTGTTAAGCGGTCGACTCGAACGGAAAAAAGAAAACCGTATACCTCGTACGATTTCAGCTGCGCGTTCGTCCGCTGCGGAAGTAAAACCGTTCCGGTGAGAGAGCATGTATCTATAATATAAATGTATAATAAAATGCTTCTTCGAGAGTAATGAAAATGAGCTTTTATCGACTACAAAAACTACTACGACTATAATAGCTTGATTAATATAACGACTTAATAATAATATATATTATATTATATTATTATTGTTATCGTCGTACGAGAGGCGATAACGATAAAAGCACACTCAGCCGCGAGTGTTTCGTATACAAAAATGTGTGTTCGGTGGTACACCACACAAATTGCAACTGAAGGCTAAGAACTGATGCGCCGGTACGTAAGTCTATAAATTATTTAGTATTATTATTAAATGATAATTTTTATGCTGTGCATTGGTCTTTTTTAGCAGTTGCTCAACAGTCGTATATTGCATTATTGCAACGGCCTTATACGCGTACCTAGTATAATCACTGCATCAGTAGGTATATGAGCCGTTAAAAAATAATATAATTTATACTTTTTTCTCTGTATTATACGGCGTAATGGGTACCAAAAAAACGTAATTACTGTTATGCCTGGGTGGGCAACAAATAAATTATTAAATGCATATGACTATATAGGTAATGATACCATGATAATATTATATATGATAGAAACGATTTAAAATTGCCTACTGTTTTGGTTTAACAGGTAGACAATAATGATGTAAAAATAATTAAAAAATAAATCTTTTCGACGTTCAGAACGGATCATCTCCCTATGGCGATGATATTATTAAAAAATGTATGCAAATCCTTCTCGACGAGTTTTTCGGTTTATTCGTTATTTTTTGTTTTTTTTTTTTTTATAGGTATTGCTAGCCACTTTTTTAAGTACCAATTTGCCGTACAGTAAAGGAGGGTTGCAATTTTCATCTTGGGGGTGATTTCCCTTATTTATTTATATATTTTTTTTTATCGGCATACGCCATCGTTGCGTAAAAATCAGGTCAATTGCCCATCAGTGGGTACTTTTTACGCATCCTTAGGGCACGCTGCAGTTATCGGTATGTGCCATGTATATATAATATCATATAATAAAAACTATATTTATATATAATATATAGATTATAGATATAGATTAATGTACCTACGACAAATAGTGCGCTGAAGCGTAAACATTTAGGTTAAGGTCATGTATTTTTTCCTCCCGATAATATGATAATAATAATACGATCTATTAAATTGCTGCAGTCATATAATATTGTTTACTTATTATTTTATTCAAGGTGAAATGAATTGGTGACGTGTATAACTTCGGTGAAATAGTGCATTGTTTGTAACGAGGAGAGATATGAATAAAAAGGTAATAAAAAAAAAAAAAAATTGTAAAGTTTTAACTTTAGGTTATCTACTTCATCGCGATAACGCCACCTGCAGATCAATATAATACAATAATATTATTATTGTCGACACAATTGGAAACTAAATAAATTATGCTTTAATAATGGTGAATAACGATGTTTGGTGACAGAAATTCCGCCGATTCATCGTCATTTCGACGATACGATTCTGTACATCTCGTCATACAATCGTTGCGTCTATATCACTGTAATCCTCGAATTCGAGGTTTTTTCGTTTGGTGAAATATTAATAGGGAATATTATACCGAACGATCCGCACTCGCGTCTCTTGTCCGCCCGTTTACGTGCGGGACATCAAAGTTGACGATACGTCATATATATGTATATATTCGCTGATATCATTATATAATATACTTTAGGTCATCGTGCAGGGAAAAACGTATTTAAAGTCTAATCCGTATACTCAAACCCCGGAATCCGCCGCGCACAAACGGTCAGGTTAAAAGGACGCTTCGCTTTGGTCGAGATCCCGGGTGCACTTCGCGATGAGGACGAAGGCTTGGCAGCTCTGCTGCCGTGCATCAACAGGATGAATACAGTGTGCAGGGTTTTCCATTCAACGTCCATTAAACACTCGCAAAAATTATATAGGAGACGTAGACATATATATATATATTATACGGACTTCGGTCTCGTACAGCATGTCTATGAGTATAATATACAATAATGAGTGCGGCCGTAACGTTAATAATTCCGCGCGCTTTCGAGGATTTCCGGTGGTTAATAATGTAAACGAGTGCGGTTATACCTATAATAATATATAAGCATCTTAAAATTCTTCACAACATACTATATGTTCGAATTAGCACGTGCGAGTGTGTGTGTGTGTGTGTGTGTACATGTTAGGTCAAAGTGGATTATCGAGCAGCGTGTATATGTTATAATAATATAATGTACTATTGGCACGGACGGTATACCTATTATGACGTACTTACATAATATAATAGTATACTCTGTCGGCTACGAGTGGGCGTACAGCTGGACACATTGATTTACTGCTCAACGGTAAATTTACCACAGTGTTGTGTGATTTTAAAAGAAAATTCAAAATTTTTATATTTTTTTTTATCATTATTTTAATACTCAAACTACGTGGCTGTTATCGTTTATTATATGCGATTACGTTTTCGATGTCAACAGTATTACATAATAACGCGATATTGTTAAACCTATTACAATAATATATTATATTTACTAATAAAATTACTACGTACATGACCATGACGTGCAGTTTAGCCCCCCCCCCCCCCGCCACATCAAATGTTGGGTCCTTGTACTGAATGTTTTTGCGGGCCCTACACGAAATGTCAATTAAAATACCCGCTACAAGCAATACGGGTGCCCTATGCATGATTTATAGGTAACCAATGACCATCAATGATTAACCCACGGCTTAAAACACCGAGATTACCTAAGAGGACGCTACCCACGTATTATTGCTGTCTCCGTCTTATAAACGTACACATTTTCATTCACTGGTTTAAATAGTGTGCTATTAGTTTTGATAGTAAAGCTTAAGCGTTGGCTTTTATTCGATATTTTAATTTTTAAGCATTATACGGGTATCAAGTATCAACATTTAAAAAATTACAAATTCATTTCAACAGATCCCTAAAATAGCCGGGCTGCTGTACTCCAGGTCCACCCCCGTCCACTCCCGTGTGGGCACCCTGCAGAATGTGTATATAAATTATAAGGCTACATGAATTGTTACCACACAGACACAACTTTAACACAAAAATACATAAATCCTACCTGCCAAACACAATTTTTTTATACCATTCGATAGGCATATAGGATATTAGAAGTTCATTTTTAAACTATTCTCTATTTAAAATTGTTGGAATAGGTTTATTTGACTGATATAAGCACGCGTCTTCGTAACGCGTGTTCCATATTATAAGTGCGAGTTTTATTAATTTTCACACTGCCCATATGTATAGCTGGTACCTGCGAGTTTATCCTTGAGAAAAGAAATTTAATAAAATCTCATCGGTATACCTACACTGCGATATAATATTAATATCGCACAAGCACAACACACGAGATACGCGCTGCAGCACCTATGATATAGTCGTGTATTGGATGCGCGCAAGCCACGTCTAAAACAACGACGACGACAAAAAATATAATAATATTATTATGAATTCATATTACGGTATACATGGTACATGGTATATTCCTATACCATTTATATTATATATAGGTACACAAAACGATATGCGATCGGGTATATATATAATATATGTGTGTACACACGTATTATTTCGTGTTCGCAGTAAATATGTCATGCTCGACAAAAACGCGCCATTCGTTATTGGAATTTCACACTGCGTATAATATATTATAAAACGAACGAACGGCCGCGCATAATACATTACGATAATAATAATATAACTAACGTATAATGTATAAATATAAATAAATACGCGTGTGTGTTAGTGTGTTTAATTTTTATTCGTGGTCGATTGTCCATTATTCTGTCATCTGCACCGAATTCAGATGGACCGCTAATAAATTCTTCCGGTCCGGAGCGATAAATGTCGTCGTGTCTACACGCAATGCGCGTAAATGCTTGCCAGTGTGTGCGTGTGTGTGTGTGTGTGTGTGTGAGTTTTTTTTATTTTCGACGCCGAGTTATTTATCGTATATTTTGGTTGGATCGACAAGGCTTATAACACATTATTGTCATCGCGTGCAATGTATATAATGTGCAGCAGCAGCGTGCGAGACGTTCGGAATCAATTATTCCGTCAACCCGAACGTTATTATTTAAGCCGATGGATATAATATCGTCTTCGTATTATAATGCCGTACGAACCTAGCCAGTCGACAGTCGTGGATCAGCCTTGGCGGTGGGAGGTGGACGGTTGAAAATAGAGTCCGTCATCCCTACCGCTCCCGTTTCGACCGAAAGCGTTCGCAGAACAAACAAAAAAAATTTCTTCAAATCGCTATCACGTATTATTATTATTTCGGATATCAAAATATCGTCTCGCGGTCAACGATATGTCGGGCGACTACGATCTGGTTCTCGACTATCAAAGATTGCAGGTGGTCGGGCTGTCTTATACGGGTAACATGAGATGGTACCGATGAGCTTTCATAAATTGAGAATAGGTACAACTTGGTTAATTTATCTTTTAAAATTATTACGAATTATTCAACCAACAAAAATGTCCTTCCCATCCTACACAGACTTAGGACTATCTAGAATATACCTAGGAATGGTTAAAATAGTTGCCAGTCGGGCTGTATATACATAATTATATTATTATAATATATGCTATATGTATACGTATTTACCAATATGGCGATTGCTAATAATAAATAGAATAATAATACTAATAATATGATTTCATAATAAGTCGGTTGATTACAAAATATAATATTAAAAAAATTATAATGGGGTAGGAATTTGCTACATACATTGTTGACGAATGTAATAAGTTCGAAATATTTTGGCGGTCATTCGATTTTAAATATTTTCATTTTCAGCAATCTATTTAGATATTATATTTTATTTATAAACTTTCCCAAACATCGTACAACCTAATGAAATACCAAACGATTACCGATCTCTACATAATAAGGGAGCCAATTCGAACGATAAGTAATTGTTATAGGGAACCAATTCGTACACTTTATTCGAACAGCGAACCAATTCCGTATTACCCAATATATCTTGGGTAATATCAGTGTGTTATCAGTAGCATCTGAAGGCTATAATGCCTCGTAGATCGTGTTTTTGTCTTCGTTGGTCTAATAAAAATTTATTTTAGCTATAAATTCGGATAATACTACTTAGGATAAATGCATTAAATTACATTGTGCACATTAAACTATTTTTTCTATGATTTTCGGATGTTTTGGCTTTAACATTTTCTTTCATAATCTAAAATGTGTTTCCATAGAATATTTTTATATATTTACGTACCTATATTTATTTTATTTTAAATAGGTATTTATATATTTATTTAACGTGCCTCTGTATCTATAGGCTATAATGTGTGTACAATACCTCGAATCACATTTTAAATTCTTTATTTTATCTATGTAATCCTAAGAAGAAATGTTTTTTTATGTTTACGAAAATATTGTATTGTCGTATTGCTGATACCGATTTATGTTTGAAAAAATACGGGGAAAATGAATCATTCAATTCAACTTCGATACTATTGGTAATTTAAATAATTTGGTGTAGAAATAGAACTTAATCTAAGATTATCAACTGCTGTAGTCACTAATTTAAATTTTTAAAATATATATTTTAATTGTATTATTTTATTATTTATTGTTATATATCCAATAACAATATGTAAATGTGCCTATCTAAAAATCGAATACATACATATTAATATATTCTCTAGCGGATCCCACCGCTTAAATGTTTTGGAAAATTTTCTGAACCATCATGAAAAATTCCTAAACACGCCACTGTGATCTCTTGCTGTAGAATTACCAGAAATAAGTATTATCGATAGTATCGACGTTCATCAATATATCACGGTGTTAATGCAACGCAAATGTCCGTTGGGTCGTCTGCGAATATCGTAATAACATCGTAGCTAGGTAATCATCTTTTTTTCCGATAACGGCTGGTTATAATATTTATTATAATCTTCGACATCGTCTTCGTCGTCGGAGGTACCTATACAGCTGATAACTGCACAAGGACACGACCGCGAGTGTCTACACGTCTAGGCGTATTGTCTTTACAGAATATATTGTAATGTATTATGATGTCTCGTGATATTATTATTACTGTAAATTGTCGTCTGCAGAAATGTGTAGTTGTAGTACGGGCACACGTATAATTATTATTATTATTGCGATAATGATAAGGAATTGAAAACGGGGTGCAGTGTGTGCGCGAGCGACGCGCAACCATCGCCCCCAATTAAAATGATGCGCTAGAAAGGAAGTGCGCGCGTGTTATTATAATAACACACATATACCTAAGGTGTATCGCAGCCGCCAGAGATCGTTTGACGGTCTGTCTTTTATTTTAAGACTATACGTGTGTGAGTTTTTTTTCTTCCGTTTCCGCTTTTCGTGCCGCCGACCCGTACGTACACCTTTATTATTATAACATTTATCGTGTGTTCGCGTGCAGTACGGTGTGTATTATTATGTGCGCGATATCAATGTACCTACTACACACGTCATATTCGAGCATATACAGTCTGTCTGCAGCGCGTAATCGGCGGCGCGGCCCCGTCCGGGGTACAGACGTGAAAATTGCGTACAAGGATCGGGGGCTGAAATAAAACATACACACAGATATAATGTGTAAAAAGAAAAAAATTGAAAAGCCCGGCCCGGTTCGTCGTCGCCGGAGACCTTTTGACGGTGTTCGACGAAACGGAAAATTTACGGCTTTTCCCGTCGCTTACACGCTGTTATTATTATTATTATTATTGCATAAAACGTTTTGCCGTTTTCGCGATGATGACGATGACGACGACGATGATGATTATAATAATAATAATAATATATTCAACGACAGTCGGTGTGGTACACACACACACACACAGAGAGTGAGAGAGAGAGAGAGAGAGAGATTGTTCGACGGGGTCGACGATGCAGCCGGGAGCGGCACAGTGCGAGACTAGATGATAATATGCGCGCACGTCTTTTTGCGTATATTTGCCGAGGCCTTTTGAACGTCAATTAATTTCTTCCCGTTCAAATCACAACCATAAAACTAATATTATGTGACTCGTGCTCTGTACACACACACACACACACACGCACAAACATATAAATGTGTGTGTATTTATTATATATATATATATATATATATAGTTCGGTGAACGACTACTGCAGTACGGCCTACCTTACATATTATATCGTATATTATGCGTATTTTATAATATTATGTTATTTCTTCAACCCTCGTCTCGCCGGCGCGACCCACCAGACCCATCGTCGTCGTGTATGTACATAATATTATCATTATATTATATACTTTCACAATAATAATAGTGCGCCCGTAACCATCGGCGCAGACTTTATAATATTATGCGGGAAAATGGGTACGGTGCACATGACTTTTGATGTCTCGTCGCGGCCTTATATTTACAGTTATTTATTTCCAAACGTTGCAGCGGGTCATACGGCCTTCTGCGGACGCTGCGGTCGTCGTCCGCGTGTAACGGTGTTTTACCCTCCCCGAAAATGCGACGTAAAAATAATTTTAAAAGTTTCGGTCTGTCAAAAATATAAGTTTAAACGTTTAAACTATAGGACATCTTACAATAGATTTCAAAAATCAAATCACACCGTTTTATTTCATGATATAATAATTTAGTAGTTATTATTCTTTATTCGTATTTGTTTTGGCCGTAAAAGTAAAATATGACCGTAATTAATATTGTATTGGCTAAAATTCAACTTAAATCGAAAACTGAAGGAAATTTCATTTAAAATTAATAGCGCCAACGCGAGAACGATCGAAATAAAATGAAATATTTTCCTCTTAATGGATACTCTATTTAGTTTTATAAGAGTCGATTGCCTTTCATTTACATTATTCTATGGCTCATTTTAGTATTTGAAAATAAGTAATTATATATTATTATGTTCGAGTGGATTTACAGCGGTGGTTTTGACGAGGGTGATAGGGGCGATCGATGAAAAATTAAAAAAAAAATCCTAAGTACACTTGGCCGGATTGTTAGTTGCAAAGAGTATGAGAAATTCAAAATCACCCTCTCCCCTTGAACCATTGTCAAATGCACCACTATTTTCTTCTATCAAGCTCAAGTATATTATATTATAGTATGTATATAATTATATCGTATAAAAGACGGTCATTGTTGCGTTATGTTTTCTTGTATACAACATATTATTATTTATTATTGTGCTTTCGAATTCAGAACTTGTTACGATATCGTTTGCAATTATTTCGACCAGAATATTATTGTAAAATGTGGCAATTATATCTAAGTAATTATTTAAGTACACGCGTGTTGATTATTAGAGTTTTTCTAAAACGCTGTCGTCTCAAGATAACTGTATTCTAACAATAACAAACGATTGTAATAACAATCGATTAAAATTAGACTATTTTTAAAACCGTTTCGAGCTGAGCAGTGTAATATAATAAATTAATATGACATCGGAAAGTCACGACGACGCAACGACTGTCGTAAGTTCAGAGCTTTAATGATAATATAGGTACCATAATATATTATTATTATGTTATATAATTATTATTATGTAGAGTATATATTTCCACGGCGATACGCTCGTCCGGCAGAGGTTAACGAACTTATATATTATTATCCGCGTCTGGTGAGGATTGCTGTTTTTGGCATGAATCCCTCGTTCGGGGGGGGGGGGGGGGGCTAATGGAACGATGCAAACACCTCGCCGCCGGCCTGAGATACGTGGCCCAGTGTGGACTATGTTGCCGCCACTGCCGGAAAGGGACCGATGTTGCGTATAATATTTTTTTGCAAAACACCGCGAAAGTGTGGAAAGTAAGATGTTGGCTTCTCTGGCCATCAGAGCTATTAAAACGCGACGGTATTCGATTGCCGATATAGTACAATTTATTATAATGATAATAATGTTTAACGTTTTATTCGCCGGCAGTACACTCCCGCAAAGGCATAAATCCAACTTTTTTCGACGAAAAAACTATCAACGTTCTAATGTTTATCTTTGATGATAATAATAATAATCGTTGACGTCAGTGATGCGTATTTGTTAAAAAAGTTCATGGATGTTCTTGGCCTATTTTCCGTACTAGATATAGATGAGATGGTAGTAAAAATATTCTTACGATGTAGTCGGAAAGAAACTTTTCGCTTCACTCGAAATCGAAATTCTCTCTAAGCCCTGTTTCGTATGAAAACTAGATACAAGTATTTTGTATTTTGAGAAGATCGTTTCGAGATATTTTTCTAAAAACGAAAATTTTAAAATTGTACCCATAACATTTTCAAGACAAATTTGAATAACTATCGGCATATTCTTTATAAGAAATTCTCACACATAATAATATATTTGCGAGAGTATATAAGCATGATAATATGACAATATAATATAACACAGATATACAATATACATTATGTTATCAATCACTATTACAACGTATCAAGAATAACGAATTAAGAATACTCAGCCATAAAATATCGGTTATTTTTTTGTTGGTAGCTGTTTGGTATTTGGTTTTGAAAATATTTTCAGACATTCACCAGATATCAACAGAGTGTATCCGTAAAGACCTACCATCATCATAGAACCGAAGATTGGAAACAATCAAAGGATATTATATATTTTTGTAACCGCATACCCGGGTAATGAATTTAGTGATTATACCTATGCTAAAAAAAAAACCACCAAAAAAGTGAGTATAGCAACAGCGGCGTCTGCCCGGTATACTAACACTACTGCGATAAACGTAAGTAATAATTTTGTACCTACGCGTTGTACGCGATTACCGATCTCGTTCGCTTCAAATATAGGTACCCTGCTTGCTCGTTGTCAACGGAAAATAATGCACAATAAGAATATAAGATAATGACGCTGTGTGGCGCTATAATACCAACACGACGACGTAATATACTTATTTGACAAACACCGTCGCGATGTAATTTATTACGTCTTGCACAACGCCAAAAACTCGGATTACGGAATGTCGCAAACTCGCTATAATAATATTATAATATGCCTCCATACGCGGTATCATGTTGTAGACTGAAACCTCTTGTAAACAGAGTCTATTATTGGGTAACCAAATAGTCGTTATCAGACCGATGGCGCGTTTGTTTTTCGAAGGAGGAGATCGAGTAAGTTACGACATACCACTGCCGTCGGACAGCGCCAGCAGAACGGCGCCAAATTGTAATTTTTCGATGCCGTTTTTACGACCGGATTAAGCCCCAGTCGGTATATTGTTCTGATATTCATATTGTATGGGTAACGGGCGAATAGTTGTCAGACGCAATTATTATCGGTCGACGGCGGTTATATAAGTCGAGCGCTCGCGATCCGTCGGTTTTTTTTTTATTATAAACAAATTCGTAGGTATAGAGACTATTTAATAGTAAACATTCCATATGGATCATAATGGTAGTGCGTTTATCGTCAGAATGTTATTAGTTATTTATGATTATAATCGGAAACGGTGGAATCCTTATGATTTTTTCCGGTTAGGTTTTTGGAATAATAAAAATTACGGTTCCAGTTTCAGTAAACGAGCTTTAAAAAAAAATCCAAATTTTCGGTTCCCGGCCGTTAGAAATAATTACAACAATGCTAGTGTTATGGGGTAAGAAGAGACGGAGTATTTTTCTGCTTTAAAATATTTATATATAATATTATATTTTAGCCCTCTTCCTATTTTTTCAAAATTCCATAATAGGAACATACATAGTACATTTTACTATGCAACATATGTTCAAAACATATTTTATTTTTTAAGGTTCGTAGATACGAACATACAGAATGATTTATCATTCATACTCACTACCTTTTTTTCTTCAGTAATACAGTTATTTAAAATCTGATTTTTGGAATTTTTAAACATACTTAATAGTAGTTAGGAACCATATTTTCAAATTCTAGATTTTTTCGTAATATTTAAGCAGTGACCTATGGAGATACAAACTTCCGTTATTCAAAGTAGAACCTCTTTCTTAATAGTATAATCCATGGATAATTTTTCTGAAGGATTTTGTGTATCAAAATCAAAATTCATACGAGTAGTTTTTCAGTGTCTCCTGAAACATTGTGTTCTAAGGATAAAAGGCCCATAGTAGTTATTAGTTTATAATATATGCGGGCTATGGTGATCTGAACATTTTAGTCATTAATATCAACTTTAATAAATTTTAAAAACAGCTCAAGTATAATAAATACTAGTTCAAATATTAAGTATATTTTATATTTTTAATAACTATTATCCTTAGTACAAACATTTTATTAACTAAGAAACTACTCATTTGAAATTAGAATCAGGTACATCAAAATTATACTACAAGACGCGATAAGTGCATAGTATTATGCTCAGCCGAAAACATGAATTGCATTTAAAATTGCAATTGTTATAATTGTATTATAAAATGTATACAATATGTACTAAAAACGTACACCGATTACTATTTTCTGTACATAATTATAGCGTCTGCGAAACACCCTCTCATACAATATCGGACAAAAGTCGTTAAAACCGGGGAAAAAAAATAACAAATAAGTATACTATTTTTGGTTTCAAAGGACATTATTTTTTTTTTTATGGTACCATGAAAACGGAACAGTCAAATGGGATGATTATGTTTGAAGTGAAAAAAAAAACTATAATTACAGTCAACCGTTGTAAACAACGACGTCAAATGATTTGCAAGTGGACGCGTACACGTTTTAAACGTCATCCTCGGGCCCTTCACTGTCAATAGATTTAATACGACGCGTTGTTATATCGTATTATATTGTATACATAAATATATGAATGTGACTGCAAACGTGTAAGCTATAAATACACACAATGATATGTGCAAACGGCACCACGACATCTACCGCGGTATACCGCGACTTGATGAGCGTTAGGTCTTTGGCCGCGGAGAAAACCTTATCATAATAATAATAATATTATTATTATTTGTACCTATCTATTCATAACAATATTGTAGTTTGTCGTTATGTTCCGCCGCTATAATGATATTGTACGCCTTCGTAAACTGCAGGAATGTAAGTATAAGTACAAAAGCGCGTTCGTCGAATGAAAAATTTAAAAAAAAAATATTTTAAAAACTCACGTTGTTGAGAGTGTTTATGTCGTCGGTCTTTGGTCCGAACTAGACGTGTGAGGAAAATCACAGCCCGTTCGCCCACCCTTTTAGTAGTACCATCAGTCGTGATCACTATTCTAATCTGCAACTACAGGGAACCATTTATAAAAAAATTAATTTTTATTTCCTCCGCGAATCTCAAAATCCTCGCGGCCGTGTGTGTCGGGTGTCCAGCAATCTAGCTGTATGTCAGCTCGGAAAAAGTATATTATTACACAAAAATAAATGAAAATTACAGCAGGTACGCTTTGAATGCAATGTTTTATTCAATGATAACAAAATATATGGTACAGCATATTATTGTATATAATATTATAATCTATAATCAGTACAGTTTAAATAATAAAGGTATAAATCATGGTATATAATATGATAATAATTACAAATCAATGGTATTATCGGTGGAACCAAAAATCTTAAAAGCTGTAACATATTAAAATATATCTAGGCGCTTCAAAAAACACAGTGAATACAAATGTTGTGTTACCACCGATACACAAAAAAAATAATAATAATGAAACGTATGAGTGTACTATGAGTAACTTTAAGCACGGCTGCGACATTGCGACCGGAGCTTAGTACAAACGCGTACCTACGCCAAAAACTAATTGATCCGTGGCTAACGGTGGTAACTGGATCGTACCGATCACGGTGATAGGGGATGTGGTCGAACTTCGTGAATGTTATTCCAAGTCAACGAAACTCTGGCAGAAACAAATTCTGCGTGCAGCGTTGACATGGACTTCCAGACGAATCTTTTCGACCTCTTCCACACTGATCTACGACTGTCAGATCGTGCAGGATTTTGTCTTCGCTGCGCCGCACACGGGTCAATGGACGCTCAGCTCTGCGGACGACCGCAAATTCACTGTATATTCTCGCCACTGTAGCCCGACAGCAGTGATCCTGAGATCGACGGCCAAGTCCAACGCGTCGATCAAGGAAGGACCATAACGTCACAGGCATTTTGGCGTTTCCGTGTGGTAGTCTGTCTCCGCAGTCATAAGAACTGCAGGTGGTGATGAGGCAATTTTTACAACATGTTGGTACACGGGTGAGTTGGTGGTTAGCTCAAGCGAGGACCGGAAACTCTTTGCAACTCCGTGCCGTAACGGAAATCAGACTTCCGTGATCTTACGGCCAATGCCAAGTCCATCAAAGAGCGAACCTCATTGGAATAATCAAACGACTGCGTGTAATTTTTAGATCTCGTGTAGGTATGACTCATGTGTAATATACAAATACGCAAAGTATGAATGATGAACAGAAAAGACAAACAGTTTTTTTTTACAACATATTTCTAAAACTGTCGTGTACGAGCAATAAACATATGATAACAGATTTTAAATTATAAATTGTTACGAAATATAGCACCATTAAAAAAAAAAAATAGAAAAGAATGATAAAATATATAAAACCATATAGGTATATATATAAACGTAACAATTTATAATTAAAACAACTTAAAAATATAATTATTGAAAAATGGGCTAAAATCACTAGATTTTACATAATTCTCAAAAGTTTTTCACCAGTCACCAGGTTGTATCAAAAATCACTATATCTGGTGATAAATCGCACTGGTTACCAACAATATTATATAAATAATAGTGTTGTAGCTTACCTAGTTTATATTGTGGCCAGCTGTAGTAAGTAACAAATAAATACCAATAGCAGTTACAATTTATTAAATCATACTTTAACAGTAATTTTGATGAATGAAAACCTGCAAATATTCTAAAAATAATACCAGTTTTAGTGTAATCAGAATAAATAATCATATTATCACATGTTGACATGATTTAGATTAATTAAGTGGGATTTCAAATCTACATAATATTATCTTTTTTACGTCAGATTATGAAATAACAAGAAGATTATGGGTTGCCGTATAAAAATACGGTTTGAACAGAGATTTAACCACAATGGTGAACAATTAAACAAATTATCGAAATAAAATGATAGAATTTTAAATTGTCTAAAAAGTATATTGAAATAATTCGATATAATGAGCTATTTCTCATTTAAAAGCTATGTAAAATACAACGTCGCTTTAAAACCAATTTACTACCCATTTTCTAGTGTATTTGAATTTTTTTTTATGCAGAAATTTAACTTACGGACACTGTAAAATATCCATAGCTTAGTTTTGAATTTCATTTGGAAATCCTTTCACCGCAAAATTCAAAAGAAAAATATGTATCGAAATGGTCATCAACTGCGAACACCAAAACTTAAGTACAAAAAAAAAATTTAATTTAAAATTTTTTTTTTTATTAACGATATTTAACAATGGGAACACGGACACCTAAATTGTTAAGTCTATTTTGTAAAGTCAAAATATGCTATTTCTCCTTTACGTGGTAGCTAACCTGAAATTGTTGTATCCATGTTGTAAAATCGTACAAAATATTAAGCATATGTATTTTGTACACTTATTAGAATTACAAATCACACAACAATTTTGCAAAATTAAATGAACACCAGTTAAAAAATAAACTACAAAATTTAACTGAACTTACTGCAGTTCATTCAATAGCTAATATATCATATTAATTATTATCAACAATTCAGTTAAGTTAATACAATAAAATAGCTTTAAAATAAAAATAAATAGGATAAAAAGTTAAAAAGTTTAGAAGATACGTCAGCAAATATGCGGTAGGTTCGGTTTTGTCAAAAATTTAGAATTGCCTGTCAATAAAAAAAATAAATGTTAGACCCACCTTCAAAGTGGGTTTTTTCATAACTTAAGTCTTAAGGTATAGGTACTATCATAATATGACGCCAGCCGGTCAAACTTCTTGACGGGGCACATTGAATAATAAATAACAACCTATAATATATGTTGTAATTTATGGCCTTAACGTAGGCCGGTTTCTAGGAAGATTTTTGGACTCGTTTCAAGTGTGAACACTCATCGAGCAGACGGGATACGGTGTATGTAACAAAAATGCCGAATCGAATCGAAGTGTACACTACCTAGTACCATATAGAAGCGTTGTCCATAGAAACGTCGAGGAAATTCAAAATCGACAAGTACAATAAAAACAAACCCATTCTATCGGAGGCAGACATAATATAATATTATAATATAACTATGCCAATCCAATAGACATCATTTTAAATTTAGGAACCTAAGTATGTATTATGAACTTAATAATGATATTTTTATTCATGTTATAAAAAATAATTCAACCAACTACAAACAGATTTATTTATTTTTTAATAACCAGTAATACATTGATTATCATACTTTAGGTATACTATTGTGGCCTGGTATGGCATGGTGGTTGATGCCTCAGCCATTAACGTGTTCTGAGGTCAAGCATCGGCCGGTGTCGCTAGCTCCCGGTTGGGTGACCACCCGGGTTTTTAGTGACAAATCTTCGTCTCATTTACACGTGTTCCAAACCGTACTCTGCCTACAGCAAAAACCGTCTGAAAATAACCTTTAGGCTAATTTCTTTAGTTTTTGACGCCTTAACTCAAAAACAATAAAAATATAATCTAAAATATTTATACGTAGAGCGGGTTAAAAATGTAAATTTAATTATTATGAGTAATAATAATACTGTCTTGTAATAAAAAAAAAAACTAAGTTATTTTGTTTTTAAGCTTAAGGTTGAGTAGCCAAGATATTCAAGATGACAAAAATATTTCACCTGGAACACAGGTAAACCGTTATCGAGACGGAAATTTTACGATGACGATTGATTGGATGGGTAAGCGAGCATACATATCGAAATCTAAAAATATATTTTTTTGTAATTTGGACAAATGCGGTATAGTGCATTACCAGTGTGACGACTCATAGTTGTCTATAGTTACCTGTATGTGTTTACGGCACAAATAATGGTCTGTGACATGTCCCAATACTCGTGACATGGAAGTATGATAGACATATTATGGACTACGACCACGATATGATCACACGATAATAATATTCATCTGGTGTAGTGTAATATACGCAATCGGACGTCCGGACCTATATACAATAATACATACACGTCTTCGCGGCGGACCAGAGAAATCCATGGCAACGAGCACGTCACCTGTCCGTCGGCGTGTCTGTTCGCCGGCCGTCTCCTTTCATTCGCCGGCAATGGCATTTTTTTATTTTACATTTCGCAAAAAAAAAAAATGGCAAAATGAATGGAAAAAACAAATAAACATCTAAGAAAACGGCGAGCGTGCGCGCGCCCGCTCCTAATGACATTACAATAGACAATAAGGAGTAAAACAAAATTAAAAAATATAAATGACGATATTGTGCCGTGCTCGAACTTAATGGTCGGGAAAATGAATAATAACGTTAATAATAAAGACAAACAACAAAGGTTGTCTCTTGTTAATTAATTCTTCGGAGAGCGGACGGCGGCGGTGGGTGGAAAAAAACAGAAAATAATCTTGATTGCAAACTCCCTCGTTTAATTCCATTTCTTCTAAAAAAAAAAATTGTATACACACACATATATATATATACGTATTCGTACAGCGTCGACGTCGCCGAGTTGTCATTACCAGCCGATTGTTTTCGCCCTTTATTTTTCTGTTGTTTTTTCAATTCTTTTTAATTTTTCTGTTTTTTTTTTTTTTTCCACCGTCTTCTCGTCGCCGTCGTCTTTGCCGTCGTGCCCTCGCAGTCTGCAGCGATGTTGTTTTATCACCTCCCGGATTGCCCACCACCTCGGGGCCCGTCGCTAAAGAACAATGTTTAATTGACTGTCCTTTGTCCAGGTGAGTACTTTATTGTGCGCGTATACACTGTGCAACCGTCTTGGCCGGGGGCCACTTTATTGCTTTCGATTAATTCCGAAATCCAGACAGTTTGACCTCCCCGGTCGGCGGCGCAGGAGGCCGGAGCCTTTCATACACATAGGCGGATGGCGAGAGGGGCGAGAGGGATGCGTATTTCATCCCTCGTTTTTCCCACAGCTTAAAAGTACACCAAACGAGCGTCTCAGGTCGCGCGTGCGTGAGTGTTGTATACATGCACAATATATATATTTATGTTATATATATTATATGTGTGTGTGCGCGCGCGCGCGCGCATTTCATATGAAATCGGCTTTTTTCTTTTTGTCCTCCGTCGTATACATTTCTTTTCGCTCGTCTTGTTTATATATATATAGGTTCGGTCGCCTATCTCCTCCGTCGTCTTGTCGCGTGCGTATATATAGTGTTGCGCGCACACATTTTATCCTTTCTTCTATAATACACCACCCCCGCCGCCGCTGCGCGTTCGCCGAATTAATCTCCGAACGGAAAGAGATTTATGATTGTTCATTAACCGCGGGCTTTTAGTCCCTCTTAGACACAGTTTTCCCCTTTTCCGTTGCACGTGTATACACACTCACACACACACACACACACACCACCGGTGCCGGTGCTTTTATATACACACGCGCGCACTTATATAATATTATATACACATTTGTAAATATATATATATGCGCATAGGCGTTTGTATACTCTGTGTGTGTGCGTGTGTATGATATAATGTTATTGAATGGGGAGAATCACACATGAACTGCACGCGCAACATCTGGCGGATTTTCGCTACTACATATTATATATGATATTATTATATTATTATTATTATTATTGTTTTTCGCGCACGGTCGCCTCGCCCGCTATATTCAATCCGGTTGCCGGAAACGATAGAAAAATATTTATCAACAGCGGTGACAGCGGTGACTGCGGTACAGGAGGTGGTCCACGTTTCGATGGCTTTTTCTGAACCATAACATAATAATATGTTATATACCTATACTCGCACACTGTCAAAACAAACGGGACGGATCACGGAGCCCCATATTACGCAGCGGTGCGCGTGAATACCGTTTCGACCGGGAAATCTGAAAAGTATATTATTATTTATCCGTCCGTTATTTGCGAATAATAATAAACCGTCGGCGCGTTGTATTGTTTCGAAAAAGCGCGTTTGCACTTTGCCGTTTGTTACAATAATTACGACTACTGTCATGACGTGTCCCTACCCTAAGTTTCGGGAATCATCACCTAGTCGTCGATATCGATCGTTGTACATTGTTTTCAGATCGGTGAAATCGATCGCGCGTACTGCAACACCAGCTGCCACGGGAATCAGAATTTAAATTTAAAATAATTTTAAAATTAAAAAAAATATGTCCCATTACCACCATAAGTAGTCAAATACTGTGTGGCGTAATGAAGCATCTTCGTCGTTTCTCTCCACGGATGACTTTGGCTCGGGTCACTTTCGATCGTGTGCGGGTAGGAGGAAAGCGATCCCTTAAATTTCGCTTGTTCGTTTTCGGCGGCGGCGGTATAACACACACACCTACCTGATATATATATACAAATTGTAAAGAGCACCGCTAGTCGTTGTACTTTATGAGTGTATGTATATATATATATATGGATACTACGTATGCAGTGTATAGTTGTTGCGACTATTATACGTGTTCGGTCAACCGTTTTTATTGCGCTCGGCCCGGCGCGTCTCTCGGCTTCGGTGTGCAATCAATGTTGTCGTTTTTAACGATATACACACCGCGGCGGCCGATCTAATGTCGAGCAATAAAAGGGTCTCCGCGACCAGTGCTGTGTGTGTGCGTGTGTGTGCGTGTAGCCTATTTCCGGCAGCCCAGGACGAGTTGGCGAGGTGCGGGCCGGCGATGACCGCACGCGCTCGGCCGAAGAGCGACGGAAAAGTCCGACAGCGATGTATGCGCGCGTGTGATGCTGCGACGAGGAGGGGGGGGGAACGAAAGTATAGAAGAAAAAAAGGATCACCGCTCGCGCCGCGGGCATAAGGGTTAAGTCGTAAAGCAACCCTTAACACGAGCCAATTACATCGAACCGTTGCCACCGCAAAGTAGGGTCAATCCTCTCCTATATATACACACACATATTATATACGATATACGTACGGACAAAGTCTCCGCCGCCGCCGATGACCCGATACGACCGGGGGAGGTGCGGTCATCCACCATCCCCTCGCTCGGATATATATCGTTTCACAAGGCGTGCTACGGCCGCCGATGATAATATTAGCTACCTGCGCGCGTCCGTCGTAATTTCAACTCAAACGATCGGACAAAAACGACTGCCGCCTCGGACCGCGATGCCGTTCGGCCGTATCGGTCCCCCGGACGTGATGTATATATATATCGGACGACGATATTGTAGGAGTTAAGCCCGCACGTATACGCTTTTATAGGTTCCAAACCGGAGCGAGAGACGCGTACCACGCGGTTTTACGACGGTTCTGTTTTTAATTTCTTTTTTTCTAATCTATTTCCATCTATAAACCTCGTCGTTTCGGGTAAAAGAAGCGGCGGTGTTCTGTGAACGGTGTTTTGATCGGCACGGTGTTTTTTTCCTGAAATCGTTTCTCAAAAGGCCAGAATAACCCTACCGGAAACGGTAAAATATTTTTGAAAAAGTGTGGTGTTCGAATGAACACCACATTTTCATTTTGTAATTATTGGTCTTCGCTGCAGTAACGAATGTATAGTTCAGCAACTCTTCAAATAGCTAACATATTATACAGAAATGTGTATATTGATGAATTAGTCTTTTTCCCAACCATAAAACATATTATCTACAACGCCTGTTGGTAGACACGCGAGTTTGTCAAGCACACTGCAGCTCACTATTTTACAACTTATAAGTAGACGATCCAATGGCGATCATTGGTCATATAATGAAATAGGCATGTACCATACATAATACTATAAATAGCAGGTTTATAAAACTTACAATTTTATTTTATTACCGATATAACAGCTGTATCATCACAGTCTGGAATTTTGAGCTTAATACGAATAAATCAGAATATATTTAATAATGAATTATAGCTGTTTGTGTTTTGGGCATTTTGGTAATGTTTGGACAGCTAGTCATTCATGTGCGCAAACGGTGTAACCTAACCAAAGACGTGCTTAATATAACATAATATTATTCACGCTCGACGTCTGACCGACGAGCGAAGACGCCGTGAACGGTGTGGAGTAGCGAACGATAAAGAACTTGACATTTAAACCGTTAAACATTTGACTATACATCGATATAGGTAGGTACGTAAAACAAAACGCGATGATTCGCAATGGAGCAACGAATTTCCAACAACGGATCGTTTAAGCGGCAAACTACGATGGCGGTTTGGAAAAATAATAGAGACGTCTTCGTATTGTATATCATATACAATACAATAATGTATTATTAGATTGTGTACGCTGCAAGTGCAGCAGCAGTCGCGAGAACAACGGCGTGTAATAACATTCGAAATGGTGTGCGAAACTTACTTATATAGAACATCGTGTTATATATATTATTATTATTATACATCACGCGCGGCGTCTTTTATGACGTTTTGGAAACAATCAAAACTTTTGGCGAAATCTGATCGAACCCTCGGCGACTGGAAATAATAACATTCGCCCGAATCGTCCTGCAGCGACAGAGTATTTAATTTTAATATACGCATGTATATGTGTGTGTGTGTGTGTGTTTGTGTGTGCGTGTGTGTGTCCTTTTGTAACGAACATAATACATGATATAATAATAATATTATATTATATCGTATATAATATACATGACGTATTTATATTATGTATATACGCCGATTGCGCTCGAACAATAATAAATCGAGTTCGCTCTTTTCGACGACACTTCCGCCAAGCACACGCTCGAATTTATATATAATATAACATATACTACATCCCACTGTTCGAGTCGCGAACGGCAAAGTTTTCCGGAAAAATTCTCCGGGTCACGTGTACCACACCGTCTCTCGTGTCGGGCGACAAAAGATTCCGAAAAGTTGATATTAAAGCGCGCAGACTTGACGTGTGTTTCCACTGATACGTTTTATTCGGTGATACTTGTGCGCAAACGTCGCGGTATATAGTTTATATATATTATATATACCTATATATATATCATGTATTCTTATTTCTATGCATATATTTCATATAAACACGACTGTATACGTTAAGATGGCTGTATATATATATATATCGTAAAATATTATGTCGCGTGTATATCGTGTTCAAAATCAAAACGCGGGAGATCAAAAATACATCGCGACATCTACTTTTTGCGTGATAGGTAGCAGTTATACGACTTATACCTATATAATATTATAGTATGACATAAAAGCGTTTTCCTAACTACTATATAATATATAGTTGGTCGTAAAATTCTTTTAATTGGTAACCCGCAAATTGTGAGTGTTATAATATTATCATAACGTGTATATTTGACGAATAAAGCCGTGGATATATACTTTGATGTTAAGTGATGTTAAGTGGTCCGATATAATATTATGTAAAATTATTTTTTAGGATAACTGCGGTTTGATGGATACATGTATTATTATTTGAAAACTGAGTCTAATCCAGGCACGGATCCAGATCAAAGATCTGGGGGGAGGGGCAATAATATTTCTTACAACACAAATACAATTATTATTATAATAAAATATTATATTTGATTCTTAATTTAAAAATGTTGTTATAATAGTAAATAAATTATTGATTATTTAATATATAATATTTATATTTATAAAAAAATATGTCTGGGGGGCCTAGGCCCCTAGGCTCCTCTGGATCCGTCCCTGGTCTAGTCAAGTTTACTACATAATATAAGTTACACTACACTTTTTAGTAGAAAAAAATCATTTTTTTTCCCTTGAATCACTGAGCGATAAATTATTAGATAACTGAGTCGTTAAGATATAATAAAGATTGAAAAACAAAACTAATAATAGGTAACAATAACGTCTTTTAAAATTCTCTATGATGTAATGTCATGTGCATTATTCGTTTATGCGTCGCGTAATCTCCTCTCCGAATCATTCTTCGTTTGCAATGTAACATTGCTTACAAATTTAATTATTATAAAACCGCCCCACTGACCTACCCGATACAGTGAACCACGACGGTGGCGAAGGGGTTGCGTACTCGGGTTTTTATACATTAATTTTGATTAACTGCGGACAAAGTAGGTACATTGTTATTTTTTGAGCAAATCTCGTAATGATTAAAAAACTTATTCGTCAAAGCAAACGGTCCGTTTCTTGTGTACGCCGTTTACAGTATTAGTCGATGACAGTTATTTCGCTAGAACGTAAAAGGTGAAGGACAAGCAAGTGTTTCGATGTAATAACTCAGACTGCAGCAGCGAGCATTGTTGAAAAACGTAATCCAATTTCAGCGCATGACATTCCATCCCCTCGTTCCGAATTCCACGATATTATATATTATTACTGTATGAGTATAGGTGCACCTCCGTTTTATAATATAATATGTAGGTATATAATATATATATAGGTATTATCACGAGTATCGATGGAAGAGGCGAAAACGTGTCTGTGATTTCTGTAAAATCCGAATTGCGCCGATACCGTTAAGATTAAACATTTTCCGGGGCTGCGCGAAAGCGGGTGGAACAACTCTAATGAATAGTGTGAACGGCGGAGTATGGTTGCGTTTGAAGGTTTCCTCGTTCACTTGTCGTTATGAATCGAAAAGGAATGCGCTAGATTGACGTCACCATCGAGGGGGCGTCGGCTAATTGCAAAAAGAGAAAATCAAATCAAAATCCCCTTCCACAAACACACGCACACACATCGTATATTCGGCTTCGATCATCGGTTCGGGTGGGCCTCGCGACACTTTGTCTAAACGTTTCGGACAGAACTGGAAGCGACAAGTATAAACGCGTCTAATGGGATTAGTGTGCGACACATCGATTGACACTCGTTATTCGTACTTGCGTATATATATATTATATTATATATATACATAATACATATCGCATGTATATCGTATATAATATATATGTATATGGTGGCACGGAAAAGCTAATTTACGAAGCGCAACCAAAGTGCGATAAAATACGCGCGAGTGTCTTGGATTATTATCATCGTCACGAGGAGACCGTCTCGCCGCAGTCGGTGCGTATATTTATCGTATTAGTATAATATAATAATATATCGTACGGGAGAAACGAAGAAAAATCATTGCTAGGGCTGTGAATTCTGAGATAAAAATAAACATTATTGTAAAACATAGCTCACGAACTTTGAATTAAAGTATATAGTTACCGACAAGTTTTTGGAACTTTTAATCCTTGTGGCTTGTTTAGTTATTTTTTTCTTTTTCTATTCATTTTTCGGTATTTTTAATAATTTCCATCAGTCAAAACTTTTTACACACGATGTATTGATTCTTTTTCAATAATTGTCAATAGGACGTTTATAAATGTTTGTGTAAACCAATTAAAATTTTTAAAAATATAGTTTTTAGTAAACTTAAAGCTTGCAAATAGATTTTTTCAACTTTTTGATTTTGATTAAATTTGCATTTTATGTATAATTTTCCGATATTTTAATGTAATTTAAATGTGTATTTTAATTCAGCAGCTCTAAAAATTATAATCGAAACGTTTTTCTCGTGACATGACCTACTCGTGCATTTTTAAGGTGACCGGAATATTGCCTTTCCCAATATAATATAGAATGCCGAAATTTTGTACATAGTACACATATTTAAATAATAGTTTATAATAAAGTATTGTTCCAACAATATGTATACTATACCGGGTTAATTGATATATTTTCGAATAATGTTTGTAATGTGTAGACATCACGTAATATGTTAACATTAGCAATAATAATGTTGTTATACCCATTCATGTAGTGAGACGGTTAGAAAAAATAATGAAACCTATTATATTAAGCGTGGAAAATATCGATTTAATTATTATGTCGCACATGATTTGTATAAACTGTAGAATATTAAGGTACGTATAAATACAAAATTGTTTTCAATTTTCAAATACGGGTTTCACTATTTTTTTGTCACCACGGTATCAACGTTCATCACTGGAATACCTCATAATTCACGTTTGTTTGAATTATTATTCTTCATAATATTTATTATATTATTTTAAACTACGGAAAAGAGTTATATTATATTATTATCTAAACAATATCACATAGTTATTGACAATATATTTTATTACGTTCATCAGCCCATATTATTATCATGGATTCATTCAATATAGTTTTCCCATTATTAACGTCGTACAATTTAATTTTCAAACTTTGGTGCAGTGCAATATTATAATTTGCTACGAGAAAACCATAACATTAAACCTACAACGACCGTACTCACACGTTTATCTTATTAATTAAAAAGTTAATGCTGAAATATATTGGGGCGACGATACTACGATAGGTATAGTAAGTAAATCAAAAATGTACCTATTTCCAGTCAGCGATCAAACGATATATTTTAATAAACAGTTTTTTGACACATTATCGACCAGAATGATAATATTTTAACGATGATAGTAACAGTGTGTGACTCTTGCTAAATAGATTATTACCATATTTAAATTAAATGATTCCATGTTTGTACTTTTTTATTATAACTGTATTTTTGATATTATGTCTCCTAACATGAAAAAGGATTCAACGACGACGTAAAAAATTAAGATCAATGATCAGTCCCAATAAAAAAAAACCCTCTCAAGCTCTTTGACAACTTTTAGCGTTCGTCTTGTAAAAGCGTTCACGTGGTGATTGACTATAGAGTATAGTGGATTGATGTATTGCAATATTATTGTATTATGGCACTATGATATATAGGTATTTTCTCACATAATATAACTAAATACCTATCTACATTATACGACGACTGACTTAAATGTACACTTATTTTACGTGATATTTTACTTTTTAGACATATCTCCATTTTGGTACCTCGACAAATAAGTCCATTTTCAGGTAGGCATCTCATTTTACTCATAACCATATATTTAATAATGTAACACGAGGTTCTTAGATGAGCAATTTAGCGACACCTCCGTCTATTATCCCGGTATTGTTCCGGTAAGATTGCCTATACTATTATACTATAATTTCGTTATTGATTTTCAACAGATGTCTACTAATATTATGGTATTAGGTACGACTTGTTAAAAATAAAAATAATATGACGCAAGAGTTCAATATAATAGAGTTATTATAAGTTAGAAGAAATTATTATATCCAGAATATATTATGACGTGAATTGCACATTGTGCATAACAACAGGATGCAAATTTAAACAAGAAGAATAACAAGAGAATGAATAGCTTAATAGATATACTCAGCAATAGTTCTTATTTTTCGTAGCAAAGTTGTAATGTAATTTGAATGTATAAATTATCAACTATAATAATATGTATTATAACAATATTAAAATAGTTTTATGAAAATGCATGCATTATCTAACCATTGTATATTGTACTGAATAATAATAACGATAATATGAATATAATATTTTTATGAATAAAACAGTATTTAAACGAGATCAAAAAAATAATTAAAATTTGTATATATTTTACTTTATTATAATGTTAGAGATTCAAATGGCAGTACCTAAGATTTCTCTTTCGTGTGTGTTTAATAGTCATTATTAATAACTCATCAATACATTGATAAATCTATAATTAATTTATTGTATGTACACATTTACCTATGTTTCCGTACAAATTCAAAGGTTCAGTCATGCATGTGTTATTTCAATAGTCAGATCTATAATAGTTAACGTCCGGTTCCCACGTGTAATTTGTTTACAATTTCTTGTTTGTCTTCGTCTAAAGTGATGTAATATAATATTAATCATAATTACATGTTAAGTTACAGTTTTAAAGATATTACCTTTTTAAAATATATTTTTACTCAATTTATGTCAATCTTTTTAACTTTGTCAAAGTTAATGAAATAGTACGTTTTTGTATTTAACCTATTGCTTCCTATTAGAGATAAAAAAAAATACTTGGAACAGAAGGAAAGGCTTTTGACAACCTAGACCTTTTAATTTGATAGCAAGGATATCGTATGATAGATTGTGTCAACTTGGTGGCACGATTTCAATGTTGGAAAATTAAAAAGGTTTGTGGTTGCAGATCTACCTGATTGTTGTTCATCAATGATAGTATTTTTACATAATGAATTATTATTTTTAGTTACAATACTTTGGGTCTATATTATTGACGTTATTGAAATTGGACGATAGTAAAGTTTATAACTTGACTAATATCGTCGACGTTAGAAATAACAGCGCATACGACTTAGCGATAATATTAAATAACATATTATAAAGCTCAATTAAGTATAACGATTGTACTAATATAATATTATTGGCTTAATAAAATTAAATCTGCAATAACTGGAGTGACGACTGGTTTTTTCATCACTCCAAGTATACCTATATTAGGCTAGGTCGTAAGGAGCCACAATAGTACAATAATCGGTATAAAATTCGAATACAAATATCCATTGACAGTTGTAGGTAATTTTGAAATAATTCAGCTGTCTACTCTGCTACGTCTTGTTCCAGCCGCGAGATACACTAAGTAATTCTAAAATTATTATATTACATTCGCAATTAATTTTTATCGCGACGCCTTAAAGTCTAGTCCACAGATCGTTGCTTTATATTATATCCATTATTACACGCACGCGTCGAGCGCAAAATTTATCCACATACGATATACGATTGTTATATTATACAGGTACACGTCACATAGTAAACCCGGACTCTTCCTCATTATTACCATTGATTATGAACGCTAGTTAAATACTAGTAAATACTACTAATTACGTCATATGATCGCATTTTTCGTTTTCGGTCCATCGGCGCCAATGATGAGTCGTCGCACACGGCGGCTGATGGACCGAATATTATTTGGTTTCGTTAATTTTTTTTCTCGTTATTTATTTACGAATCCGGTCCGATTTTAATGCGTCTGCCGGCGTAAACTTCGGCGTGCTATATGTATTATATGGTCATGCGAAGGTATAAGTATGTACGCGATTTTCGACGGTCGCCCGCGTTATATTATATAATATTATATTATACTGTGTACCTTTACGTTATATATATATATATATATACATATACGCACTATGCCAATTTCGACGTCCTGCGAGTCGCGGGGAAAATCGGAACGGCGGCGGCGGCGAGCGGTGACGGCTTATATTGAAAACCTTGTCGTACATTATTAATACTAATCTGGCCCGGAGCCGAGATTACTGCCGGTCCGTCTGCAGTCCGCCATAGTCGTCTCTCTCTGCTTTAGTCTGTCTGTCTGTCTGCGCCTGTCGTTCGCCTTTGACGTTTGCATAAAACGAAAAAAAAACCATATATATATATATATATATGTGTACAACGCGGGGACGCATGAAAACGAATAATAATATAATATCCCCAACTATAAGCGTATATATATATACAACGACTGTCGGCATCGATTCTCTGTCGACTTTTCCTCTCCGGTGTATATCCGAATATCGTCATTAAACATTCGTCGATTCGCGCCCGTCGTCCCCGCACAATATTTAATAATATATATATATATATATATGTATATTCACGATATCCTCGGCCCCACGACGGCGGCATCAGTGAGCGCCGCGACGAGGACCCCGGGGACCGACGCGAGGAGAGCGTTTTTAATCTTTAGACTTTTCCGGCCTCGTCGACAAGATAATAATGTATACAATAATAACATTACGTAAACGTTACGAAAACGCATTTCATCGGCTGCTGGTATTGTGTAGAGGTATATATATGCGCATAATGTATATACTGCTGCAGTTGTATAAGGAAAGTTCGACAACGACGACGACGCTCGCGACATGCGGTGATGACGAGACGTACAAAAATGAGCAGGCTGCAGAAATATTAATAATAAAATACAATACGGACGAGAGAAAAATTCGACACGACCGCCGCCTTCGGAAAGGCGATTATATTATTATTATTATTTACATTTTTTTTGTTATGCCGCCGCCACCAACGTCGCTACTTGAAGACGCCATTCGATATCGCGGCGAGTAACGCGCATGATGATTATAATATTTTCTCGCAGCACACGAGCATGTCGATTTTAACGAACCGGAAAACGAGGAAAACCTTGCAAATTAAAAGGATTCCGCGTTTGCGCGGCCACTGACAGCGCATCTGCGACGACCGAACCGTTTATATAAATGTATACCCTTTGTACGTATACTGCTCTTGTGTGGACATACGTATTGTAGGCAAGTATAATATTATAATATATATAACAATATGGCTTATACATACGTGTATGTATAAGTAGTAATAATGTATGAAATATATACTAGACTCCTTCGAGCAATTATATACAGAGGGGTAGTGGTAGAGCGAGAGGGAGAGAGACATTTATTCCGAGATTCTACGTCGCTATACTCGCTATACAGCTCTGAATTTTTTCGCTAAAAAAATGTATGTACGACATTTTGATACGAGTCAAGTATGCGTGTTAGACATTATCATTGAAACACGTTGTTCGGGTTCGTTTTCTCATATTATGCTACGCCTATATGGCCCTGTATCTCGATGACTAAAACTGTTGTAAGATATGATAATATTATGACGGTTTCCTATAGTAATGAAATACGAACGCGATATTACTACAATATAATTTATATTTTATTGTAATACGTATTTCATGTACTCGTGTGCACAGCACAATATTATATCTGAACGATTTCACCGAGTTTCGAATAACGAAGATCAACGGACAACAATGTTTGTGTACAAAATATAACAATATTTTGGTAAATAGATGATAGGCATTACGACCTGTGGCAACACTTTCGTAATATTCCTATATTGTGTCACAGCGGTAAACGACATGACGCCTTTACGACTTAAATGAAAACCTCTACACACATATTTTATCATTTTAATTGCGTGTAAAAATATGCGCAGACATTCCGGGAAAGTTCGAAAATTATAGGTTAGGGGAATGGTCCGTAAAATATAAGACACCGCACCCTAATATAATATATATGTGTGTATATAATTATAAAATATATAATATAATTGTGCCTGTTATAAATGTCCACTAATGGGAGGTTTCGGTCTCATATAAACCCATATTACTCAACTCTGAGGAATTCAAAACTACCCGTCATTATAAGGGGTTGAACCGTTATATTAAGAGATATTAGCGGTCTCATGTAGTAATTGGTTTTTTTTTTTGTTTTTGTTTTTTAATATATTATATGAATTTTTAAATATTTTTATTTCGAGACACCTCAGTGGTTTTTCTTTGTAAAAAAAAATTTAATCATTCTATGCGTATAACGTGGGACAATGACATTTTTCTTATTATCAAATTAAATTTGCAAATATCGTACGCACATAACATGTTGATAACTATTTACAACTATATCGCTTTTCTATTCAGTAAGTAAATCAGTTATTGAATATTTTTGTAAAATCAAGTTAACAACAAATATCTCTACTGTGCGGAATGCACATGTCAACCCCTGCAATGCCTACGTTCATGTAATATAATAATATTATAGATTAATAAAGAATAACGATAATATATTATACGAATTGCCGAGTAAATTGTTAGGTAGTCGAAGACGGCCGTCGTAGATCAATTTTACGGGTCTAGTTAAAAATTTAAATCCATTTTCTCCAGTTCCGACGATGTGCGCCGGTTGATTAGTCTGTTTTATTGCCAGATTAAGCCCCAGGGGACCGCCGCCGCTGCGTACCGAAGTACAGCAGAAATGACGGTTTCCAATATTGGGGCTCCGCGGCGGTGCCGTTAACAAGACTTTGCAATTTGGTTTAGCCACCACCTCCCTCCCACCACACAGCGCCGAGGGTTGCCGTCGTCCTACGGTGGCTGGCGGTATATTACCTGTGGAAAAGCGACGAAATTAATATAGTGTTGATCAAAATAAACGAGTCCTTAATACGCATCGGGTCGGCCGCTCGCCATAGGAAGCGGCGGTGGTGAAAGGGTGCGAATGGTTTCGCGCTTAAGGTCCGGCGAACTCGCACGCGTTAATCCGGCGATGGGCCGCCGCCAGGTCCCCCAGGTGCGCTTAATTACCGGACCGGGATCAATTACGAATTAATAAGGAAACGTTCGAGGGTATGTATATATAGGTAAGGTATGGGTATGGTATGGTATGGTAGTGCGTACCACTGCAGCAGTAGTGCGGAGGTAGTGTCGGAGAGAGCCCTTTCGTAAAATCGTGTACCGCTGACCACCGGCGGCGATAAATCAAACGGAAGACGGGGGACCTAACCTCAAAAACTAATGTGAACGCCGGTGGATCGTAATTCTCAACCCAGGCGATATTAAATGCCCTCCGGTCACCACCGCCAACCCCTTCGACGGCACAACGTGTGTGTGAGAGAGTACATACACACACCGAGTGCGGACACGACGATTGAGTGCGAGAAAGATAAAGAGAAAGAGAGAGCGAGGAGGGACGCGGAGATACTACGACAGTCGTCCACTTTGTGCGGCCATACGGAATAATGGCCATATATCGGTCGGTGCGGAAGTGTTTGCCCTCTCGGTTTTTACCGGACCCGAACCTAACCGTATATATACACTATATACACATAATTATATATATAAATACATTTACGAATTAATCATCCCGGACGAAATCATTATTTCCAAACTACCCCGGGAAATTCGAAATCGATTTGTCGAACCGTACGATATTATATTTATATGTATATATAATATATATATATGTATATGTACGAAATATACTTATACACCCATCATGTGTATATATATATATATATATATACGGCTGTGTCGACACGCGACAAATAGTGACCACGTCCTCTCGATAGCGCTGGGCCGCGCATTAATCAATTTCCTTGACCGCATATTATTACTATATCGTTTTGCCACCGACCGGTAAAACTTTGTCTCAGAGACCACACCGCGACCGGACTAGGCGAATATTAATTAAACGTTCGAGCACAAACGCCGCTGATGGGCTGTACGACAACCACGATACGCAATTAATTTACCGCGATACCGTATTATACGATCTATTGCCGTGGTAGCCGACCAGGGTCGTCTATATTTCATAATATTCCCCATGAGGGTATTGGAAATATGGACAATTATTATTTCAACCGAAATGTCCCAATCTCTTTTCGATCATACCGATGGACCCCATAATGCGATAATATTTTTGAAAGCTGCTTTCGATAATTCGTTAATATGTCCACTTAAAATCGATCTGGCCACTTGTTCCACATTTTGCCTTCAAATCCATTGCTTTTTGTTAGAATAATTTTTGTAATTTAACACGTTGATGGACACGCCATGCCATAGCATTCTATGTGTATTGGTCTTGCCGGTGCATGACTGCTATAGCATTTGTTTTTGTAAATGTTGATTTAGGGTTAAAAATTTAGTGATGCTAAAAGGTCAGAAATGTGGTGCTATGCTATAGCAGTTGTGTCCATCAACGTGTTAAGAAAATATAAATTTTGATTATTCGAAAATTAAATTAACCATCTCAAAATGTAGCCTGATCGATCTCAATCAGACTTACTAACAAATTCAAATCAGTTTTCAAAAGTCTTATCGTGTTATCAGTTTCATCGGCAGGATTGACTGCAGAAAGTAATAATACAAACGATCATACTTACTGTGGCTTGTCTGTGTGCGTGTGGGAGCGCTCCGCTATTTATTTTACACACAGTCATACACACACACTAATGATGACTTACTACGCAGACATTTTCAAAGCCTGCATGCATATACTATTAAAAAAATTACCAATTTTGAACTCCTTAAAAACAGTCCATCATTTGCAATCCCCATAAGTCTTATATCATTATAATATTACCCTCATCGTCGTTCCAGTGCCGCGTCTGTTAACGTTTTCGCTTTCCTAGTTTTGAAATGGCCACGCAATATTGAGTTCTTTGATTTTAAGCCGACGTTTTGATTTTTAAAGGTATGGTTAGATTTTCTCAAAAACGAGTCCGTTTTATTTCAATCAATTTTGTCGCAAAACTAAAACGATTGGTATATGATAGACTGGCACATTAGCCATATCCTCTATAACAAACACTAGCTTGATGTAGATTTTATTTTTTTTTCCAAAATAGAGAGTGGATTTTTTTAAAAATAAATTATTGAGACCCTGCAAAACCAAAATAAAACTATACTAAGGCAAAAACCGCCGGTACACGATACTTCGAGCGATGTGGTTATAAACAATATCGTGATTGATACAACAACGTATATTATACGTCACGACGTGTTATTATATTATAATAGACACAAAAACTATGCGGGGACGATGTAGGGATGCAGCTGTAGAGTCGCGTATGTCCTCCTCGGTCATATTGTCGAAGAAAACACCGGAATGCGCGAATGCGTCGCGATGACAATTACCTATTGTTATCACTATTATCATCATCATCATCATCATCCCGAATAATATTCCAAAACGATGAAATGTCGGTTTAATAATTTGATGGCAGAGGCGAAATCACGCCGCCTGCTCCGCAATAATATTCGTCCGGGAGTTCGGACAATGGATACGTCGTCCTCCATAATAATATTGTTATATAATAATAATGATATGTGTCAGTGTGTGCGCACATCTCGGTCGTTTGTCGTTTAAACTGCACACGGTGATGTAAACGTATACACAATAATAGTGAACCTGTACGCACTGTCGGAATCGAAATTAATAACGATTGCACTATAACGTACAGTACTATATGATATTGCATAGACTAGGTGTATATATATATAGACACTGTGCACGTCACTCTTGCAGAGGACTCGCGACGGGCGCGAAAATCGAATAATAATATTATAATATTATATATTGTCGTCGACGTCTTCGTTTTCGCGTACACGTCGTAATAACATAATATACGCCGCGACGACGGTCCGCAGCGAGAAATAAGGACGCACGTCAACTACAGCGTCGACTTGGAACATAACCCTAGCATTGTATGATATTATACTCACCTCGTGTTATAATTATTATGATATGTGATGCCGTCGCGTATAGACACGCCGCACCTGCTGCAGGCCGACGTCATTTTCCCACTCGACAGAGACCTTTGATTCTCGGCACTATTGTCATTATTATAATATACACTCGCCAGACGTATACACCCCCACGGTCTCTCGTCACCCCGAGCCCGTCGACGGCCCGGACTTAATTATTTACGATGCGATTTTAGTTATATATTGTCGTGAGTTTGTAGTAATTTCGCGTCCGAAGTAACGGCGTTTCCCGTACCGCGGATTCGATATAATAAATTATATAATATTATAATAAAGCTGAAGAGTTCGATCACGAAAATAGAATAATGTTCTTGTTTGCATTATATTATAGGGTTGCGATTGGTCACAGAAGAAATTAGTATGGACTATTCAAGTCAACCCGCCATGCGTATTCTTCATTTGATTTTTTTTTAATAAAATTATTAAGTTATTTGTTATAATGCGAATGTAAGGCAAAATACATTTGTCCTTATGTTTGCAGCTCATGTTTTGGTGGTATCAAAAAAATCTAGAGTTGTTTGAACTACGTTAAAAAAATTACCCCAAGTGCTATATCTAATCCAACAACGACGGCTAGGTAAATTGTTTTCGTGTTAATTTGTGTACATTTTAAAAGCGGTAAGTTGAGTTCCGGGGAAATTAAGGGTAGGTAGTAAGAAAGTTAGGACCCGTGGATTTGAACCCGTACTTACCTACCTGGCCGTAGCCACTATTTATACCGTAATAATTATAACATTTAAGTTATAATAAAGATTATAAAACATATAATATATACATATTTTCAATTAATCATAATAATAAAAATTAAATTTATTTTCGAATTTCTACAATCTATACCATAATTTTTTTTTGATTTTAAAAATGTATACGATTTATTCCATAATAATTATAAATCAATAAAGATGATTAGATATTAAAAATTGTGATTAACGGACTAACATTTTTTCCAGGACTCGACTTACCTAATACACTTTTTATCTGGGATCCAATCATCCGAGAAAGGGTCATTGGGGATCCAGTTTACTCTCAGATTCCGCTCGGTTAAATCAGTTCACAAAACGATAGGTAGGTACACCGATGTGGACATGACCTGAGGGGGCGTAACACGTTTCAGCAAAGTATGAAAAATCTACCTGAAAATTGATTACACGTTTGGACATGAGTAGCCTACTCATAGCATTTCGATTTTTACTTGTATTTCTAATTTAAAATTATTTACTGAATAACATAATATGGTGTTCTACATATAGCGTTTGTTCTTGTGCTACAGGCTACGCCTATCGGTGGACAAACAATTCGCTAGTATAGTTAATAAAAATAAAGGGTTTTATTGACGTTACGAGTTTGTTCGGGATTACAATATAGTAATATTATTATGCCCAATGCACCGACACAATTCGATTGTTTATATGCATCGTGTTATTTAATAAACGATTTAAGCAAAGGGTTAATATAATAATATGTACAAATGTGCACATCGAACAATAGCACATAATATATATTTGTTGTCCAGCTAACTATTGTGTTACACACACATACTGTGTACCTTTAGGTTGTGCACGTACAAGACGATGATAATACTGATAATACCGTTGGTGTGTTTTAAAATCATAAGCTAGTTCGTGTCTTACATTACCGATCACCAATACATCACTAAACGTATTTGTTCCAGTTTTGCTCTGAAATTCCACGCACACTTGTAAGCACAGGGAGACTTGAACAGGTTGAAGGTACCAATGGTTTAAGTATAGGTGCACCTACGCGTGCAGGTATAACGAAAACTCCCTATAACCAGTGTTCGGACTTATCTAGATAATTATTTGTTCACCTTTTATCTTATCTAGATAAATAGTTACAAGGTATCTAAACGTTCATCTTAGACAATTTTTTTACTAATCTAAATAAATTCATCTAGATTTTTTTTGATAAAAACCGCGAAATTGTACTAAATTTTTAAATATTTATACAGATTCTCAAAAAAAGTTTATGATTTATAAATAATGTAATTATTTTTTTATTTATATTATTATTATTACGTTCCTAGTGCCCAACTAAAATATACCAAAATGTATAACCATTTAAAAAATAATTGTATCTTTTTTTTTTATCTAGATAAATATGAGTTAAGTTATCTTTTATCTCTATCTAGATACATTTGAGTTGCATTATCTTTATCTTTATCTAGATAAAAAAATACTTATCTAACCCGAATACTGCCTATAACCGCATTGTGATAGGTGTAATAGGGCTGGTTAGTGGTTTATAATAATATAATAGCTTTCGGTAAATAGCATCTATTATAATACGTACGTAGGTATAGATATCTATATTATGATAAGACGCTTAGCTAATAAATAGGTATACGCATGATGCGAGAACGGATCAAATCGATTATCACTGTGGCATATTTATTGAACCGTTCCGCTCGCCTAAAAATTGTATTTTTTACCATAGATATGTATCAATCGACTTACGACAACGACCATATTATTATAATTATTATTATTGTGGCGCGGTCGGTCCCAGCCCGTTTCACATCATTACGCACCGTCGAACAACCCTCGGCGCGATCACTCCAGCTACAACTGCAGTCACGTAGTATATATAGGTATAATATTTCTGGTATACCTATTCGTGCAGTAATACATATTTTTAAATTAATATAACTCCGACGCAGCGTTTCTACACGTATATAATAATATTATATTGTACGCGGTCCCTTTAGACTCCACCGCGCGGGTTTGCGTCTGGGTTTCTACAGTTTTCGAATTAAAAAAAAATACAAATAATATTAAATGAAATGAAAACCTCCCGAACGAGTGACGTCCAATTCATCCTCTTTATTTTTTATTTTTTCTTTTTTTCAATTGGATGAGTTCAAAAATCTATAACGATATAATGAAGATATTTCATTTTTTTTTCCCGAAGGGGGCCGAAGGAGTTATTGACGTGGAACGATGTTTTGTGTGCACGTTCGACATACGAGGCGCGCTGCAGAGGTAAAGTTAAAATAAAAATAAAAAAATATGAAAAAAGTGTCCGCCCAGACTTCCCCTCCGTCAGTGCACGCGTCTGCGGCGCGCAATAATTTTATGTGCGCCTACCTAACTATATATCTATATACACTACGACGTATGTATATACTTAATGTATAACGCGTGTGTATATCATATTATGATATGTAAGTACGCACAGACGCGTACAAAGACGGAACGACATAATATTATATATTATTATATTATTATTATCCGCGTATTTTGCATGTATACCGCCGCCGTTCGATGCTCATTTCGCAACGTCTCTCCTCCACCCCCCCCCCTTCCCCTTCCGTTGCTCTTATCGCGGCGGGCGCGGGATCGCTCTCTGTGTGTGCAGGAAAGTAAAAGTTATTTACAATATTTCGAACACAGAACGCTCGGGGAAATTGAAACATAATTGAATGGCTCCGTATTGTGTTCGACTAAGCGAACGCAACTCGGCGAATGTTTTGTCGTTAACGTGCCATTAAGTTCGAACAAACTTTTCTTCCTTTTTTTTTTTTTTTATATATATTTATTTATTTTTTATTATTATTATTTTATTTTTCGTTCAATTCCCCCTCTAATTAGGCTACGGCGTTATTGAAAAATTCACTTTTGATTCATTTTTAAACCACCGCCGCCCACAACTTTCTTTTCACGGACCAATGCACTCGTCGTCGTAGTATAATTTTATAGAGTCTCCGCCGCAGCGTCGTAACCCACAGCAAAACAACATTCCGCAGTTGAATACGCGCAAGGCGGCGGCTTCCGTGCAATTGACATGCTCCGTTGTTGTTTTTCCTTTAATCAGTTTGTCGAATAAAAGTATAAATTCATAATGACTTTTCCCCTCTCGAGATTAATTCGCATTTGTCGAAAACACTGCATCGGTGGAGGCGGCGCCGGCTGCGGCCTTATCCCCCTTCGCGACTAGCCGGTCGAAACACGATATTGTTTGCTCTGCGAGTGTATATAGTGTAAATACCTACTAATATTTGTTCAGCTCCTTTGAAAAGATAGATTTATAGTTATTGGGATTTTACGTGGGTATATTATTTACAAATACCCAACGTATAATATTATTATTCAATGTGCGCTCCATATACCACTAACGCGAGTCTTTCGCTGACCAACTATAATCAGAAAACGCATAACGTATGCAAAACGTTTATTATTTTACTTACGTCATATCATACTGCAGTTATAACATACTAATTATCCTACATAAGTGTCACGTAATAGTTACCCGTTCGATGACGACGAAACATATCCGGGCCTTGTCCCCCCCCCCCCCCCCCCGATACTGGACTAGATTTCATCCGTTTGTGCAGATCGGGGATTTGGTGAAAATTTTACCATAATTCCTATAGAAGGTTTGCATCTATAGACCTGATAATGAATGGGCTCCTCTTAGAGAGAGAAAAAATATTTTCTGTCAAAGTTTCAGGAAGATTTATGTTGTCGTGGATAAAAAAATTGACTGTCAATTTCATCCATGAAATAACTTTATTAAGAACAAAGAATCCAATCTTATATAGGTAATATATTTTGATGAAAAAAATCCCGGTTATGTGGAGGATAAAATAGTACAATTCTTTTCTCCATAACATTTTACGTTTTTACCTAACAGTTTTCGAGGTTATGGCTAAGGAGTTCGATGGTCGAGAGGGTGAGGAAGCGCAGTCCGTCTATAATCAGGTGTATGCGGTTTATACCGTAACCGCGTTGCGTGGTCTGCAGTCGAGATTTAAATTCTGTCTGCTGTATTACTCGGACCGCAATACAACGCAATACAAAGATATAATCATTTTCATATATTTTTATACGTCCGTGTACCTATTTAGTTGATTGAAGATTAAAAACATCTTGTCGTGTAAAACCGTCATCTTCGGATAAAACGTTAATTCCGTGGCGTTATTTAATAATAAAATGTAGCTCCGCGACGTTGCAGGAGGTGGAAACTGCAGTTATGGTGCAGTATCGCGACAAAGAATTGGTGCGGTTTCCCATCGAAAATTCTTCACCGCGGAGTGACTATTTCAACATCTCAACGACACCTCATCTTTTCCGGGTCCCTAAAGCCACGCCTCGGGCACCTTTTCAACCCTTCCGTCGCGCCTTTTCATCCACCGCTGCAGACGTTTCGATTTCAATCGTTCGCGCGTCATCCTCCTCTTCACCGTCTCGGTTTTTTTTTAATGAATTCCGCCTCGTCGTCTCTTGTATACATTCAGCGGGATTTCAAACGAACTGTCGTTTATGTCTGTATGTATATATATATATTTAATATAAACCACGTCCGCCGGCGCGCTCGTTCTTCTGCAGCGGGGCCGCGACGGAGCTCGACGATAAATGTATTCGCCGCTGTCGTAATTAAAAGACCTGCAGTGCACTCGCCGCACAACATGGGTTCCCGAGGAAATCCGGTTCGTGGACTCTGTATTTTATTGCTGTTATCATTATTACTATTATTTTTTAATAAAGAAAATGATTACACGTATCGCGGCAAAGTCGGTTTTAAGCCGCCACCCCCCGCCCCATCTTATGGAGCAACAGCGGCGTCATCGTCACGGCCGAACAGTCGTGCGAACCGAATTAAAAGGCCGCCAGATGTTTGGATTCCGGAAATTACCACTCGCGGGGCCAACCGCCGCGTTCAACCCCTTCGGCGTATTTGTAGTTTTTTTCGGGGCGCGTTCGCGAAACGTTTTGCCAAAAACGAGCTGCGCTGCACGCATAATATATAAAATATACATCGGGCCGTCACGATATCGCAATAATTTTCCATCGACGTGAGTCATTATTCGATGTTATTATCATTATCATACTACGTCGTCGGTCTCGCGAAATCGGATTTTATCTATATAGGTGCTTTTCGTGCACTCCTCACCTCTCCCCCCCCCCCCCCCCCGTGAGAACTTTTTGCCAACGCCGCTAACCGCGTTTAACCGATTAACTGTGCAGTCTCGTGCTTTGCACTCGTAGAACAACCCTCGATCGCGGGTTGTGCGCGCACCACCACGAAGGGTTATCGACGTAATTTTTTTTAATGACTTATGTGTGTGTGTGTGTTACGTCGTTGGCCGAAAACTTCTATTTTTCTTCGGACGCGTTTATTTCAGTGCGTGTCTACGAGACGTACCTATATAGTGCGTTGCGTCAAACGCGTATTAAGATCGCGTGTGGTCTAACGGTCTATTCTGGTGACCGTTTGATATAATAAGCCTGAGATAAAAATCGAACTTGAATGCATTTTAAATGTTAAACGTACTAGTTTTTGTTGATCAAAACCTCTGTTACCTCTCTTTGTTTTATTGTATTGACGATGACAATTCTGCGTCGAAATCAAACAGTTGCCATTCGCTATAAATACAATATAACGCGTGTAATTGCATAACACTTGGGTACCTAGCTGTCTATAATATAATATCCTAACGGTAAAAAACGACAACTTCGTTGACAATAATAGACAATTTTACATAATCGGGATCTCGTCATCTGTACCATAAACCGGAAACCATATATTTAATAAGGAACAGATTAAAAACGAAACACGCGTTGTCTGACGGAATTTCCGCGCATAATACCGTGTATATTGTACGATATTATGATATATTATTAGTTATTACATACCTACGTGGAATAATAATTTATATATTTTAGGTACTTCGTCATAGCATTGTAGTCTAGCGGAGCTGCAGCAGCACTCGTGATGACGATGATGATGGTATAGTTAAGGCGCAGCGGCAGAGTTTTGTACGCGGAGACGACACATGATCTGCGCGCACTTAGGGCACATATAACTGCACATCGTATACAATATAATATACGTATATAGTGCATAGCGTTTGTTGATAATTAATTTCGACAACCCGTTTAAGTCGCGTTCGCACACGATTTACACACACACACACATATAATGTGTTCATTTTTGACTGCAGCTTGTGTGTGTGTGTGTGTGCCTCGTGTATACAAACGCCGTCCGCGTGGATTAACTAATGAGCGGATCTCGATGGGAGTGCGAGTACGTATATACTATAATAATAATAATACATGTACAGTTTGCCAGCGCGTCGACGTGTCGTCTCTTCGTCGAGTGTGCCGAGGGTGTCATGTAAACGTCAGCGAACCGGCGATACCACGAATGGGGAGCGGAAAACAAAAAGGGACTCCTGTAGTATAATATTATAGCATGCATATATATAATATCGTGAAGTTACGCGTCGGAAAAGCGTTGCAGAGCAGGAAAAATCGTCTCACTCGTTTCTCCGAAATCGGCGTCGGCAGCCGTCGGGCGTCGCTTTTCAATGCGGCTCTCTGCAGTGTCCCGTATTATTATAATAATTATCATTACGATATTAAAACCGCGACGACAATACTTGAGCATATTATATTATAATACAATATATAGGTATGTACCGCAGCGTGTCTCGTTACCAAGTCGTCGAGTCAGTCTCGTAGGTAATAATAATAATATTATTGGGGCCTGGTGTGATTCCATGGTCGGCCTCAGTCACATACGTTTTTCCCGTGACCGATCGGAACCCCTCACAAAAACCACGATGACCATAGTAAGTTATCCAGGCTTAGGTAAATAAGAAAAGATGAAAATATGATTCGTACGAGCACGCCTACTACGGAAGCGAAAAAGGACGGCATTGTCGAGAACGGAAAAATTTGCGACAACTGTGTGTGCGTGTGCACACTGCAGGTGCTTACTACAATACATATATACAATACGATCCCGTTCAAAGGTTAACGATTACCGAAGCTATACACTGTATAAGATATATATGTATATATATTTAGGTGTGTGCCCCCGTGCCGAGGAAGAGTCTCGAGCCGCACGCGGCGCGGGCGGGAATGATTTAATTAAATATTTAATCAGAAAACAATTCCAATTTGCTTTCGGGATTTGCTCGCGCGCGCCGCGCCGTATATACACTGCTGCGACGATGTGCGCGCACGAGAGACGGGTCTCGCGTGGATATCCGGAAGGGTTGGTGGGGGGGGGGGGGGTGGGTGGGGGGTGAGAGGAAAACGCGAAGAGTGAGAGTTCGGCCGAGCATAATTATGCCAAAAGACTCGGCGGCGTGTAATTTGTAGCTACGGCAACAACTGCTGCGCCGACACCGTGCGGAGACCGTGTTTTTGCGTTCACAGTGTGCTTTGTGTGTGTGTTTTGCCGCCCAAACGAATCGTACATAATCGAAAGACAAAGCGCTTTTTACCAAACATATAACATTATATCCTCGCGCCGCCGCCCTTATATAACCACTCTTATATTATTATTATTAAAACGTCGTAATAGTCGCCATACTGTTATATTATACATTTGAAACGAGAGAATCGCGGAAGTGTAAACTTTTTTATGCTCTGGTCCGTGTACCTCTCTGCAGCGCCGTCGACAATATCGACACCGTATAGTAATGTGACGTACCTACCTATTACGCGCCATCGTCTCGTCGAATCGTCACCCTCAACCGTCCCGACATGACATGACAACGTGGCACGGTATATAAATTCGCCACCGACGAGACTTTAACCCACCGACGGTCTTAAGTGTACCCCTCTACGAATGCAGTACCTATATCATTATCATTATTAAAATCGTTCGTTTATCGTATTAATAATGATAACAATGATAACAACAACAATAATATTGTACCTATATAATTCGTCCGACCGATACGATAGTACCTATAACACGATACAGGTATTAGTTTATAAAGTGTTATCGTGTCGAAAAATAAATCGTCGATTGTTAACGCCCCACGATCAACACTCATTGCACTACAATAATATTATTGTACGCGTATAACAATTCGGTAGTAGGATTTAGGTTTTTAGTCGACCAAACTGGGATGAACAAAAACTAAAATAGACCATAACCGTCTTATTATCTGTCTTATACCTCTACACGTAATATCTACGGTTTTCCAAACACAATGCGATTTAACTGCCTCCGATTGACGAGATAATTTACTCGTATTGTGCAGACGTCGTCGTCGGGTCTTCTTACGGAATTAAGTGACGTGCGCGTAATTTTGTTTTTGAAAGAGTCTTACTATTATTATTATTATTATTACTGTGTATAGGCGACGCACAATGACGATTATCTCTCCTGTATAAACCGATTCATTTAAATAACGACTAAATGTCATTATTTGTACATTTGAATAATCGAACGCGTTTGGCAGTGGTTACCCCGTTCGAATCATTTTCACTCACGCATAAAGCGTATATATTATATTATTATGAAAACCGACTCGTTTATTAGTCATCTAATTGTTTGTTTTTACATAATATTATAATTTGTTTGTTTCTCCTATAGTCCTAGTTACGATCACTATACGAGTGCAACATTGTTTACATCAGTGTTTTTGTCGTGCAGGTGGTTCGCATTCGGTACCTACGATAGTAATATTACAATCATCGTCCCCTGCGAAAACGACGAATCGAACGTTTTCGTTTGCAATGAATAATAATAATAATTATTATTATTATAGTTACCAACAATACGACGTAATGTGCGAACGGGCATATTTTAACGGTACTTTGCAAAAGTTTTTTAGATTAACGAATAATGGCAATTGACGATGAGTATTATTTAAACGACAGTTATGATGTTTGCTGTAGAATACATGTCTTAACGATTTCGAATATAATCACAGCTGATGCGATTATGTTATTTGGCGCAGTGAAGGGTTAAAGTGTAAGCTCAAACCAATAATTAAAATAATGGTTGTAGAAAAATGTCACAATATATAATTTCGTAACAAAAATAAACTTTTGCTTTTGTTATGGATATAATAACACTGCCGTGCTTTTAATAAATATATTATATAATATTTAAATACACCTTAATATTTTCGTCGATTAATTTGTTTATTAATTTTTTATGCATGACCGCTTAAGAACAAATTTGCCCTCTGCTTCTATAATATATTTTAGACCTTAAAAGCTAAAAGATTTCTTTGTACGACTTAATATTTTACAACCTTGGAAAATATGCAATTTTCCATTTATTTTGATCGTTCAAATTATTATTTTTGTCTTATTGTTTCAGCATCAGATACAAAGTTATAAGATTACTTATACATGAAGTGAAATTTATATTAGACTTATATTATATTGAGTTGTACATTGTACAATTCATGTTTTGAAAAAAGTAATTATTTTTTTTTTTTTTTGTTTCAGAATATCGGAGGTTCCGTTTTCCCCATCAGGTATCTATGAACGACTGTCGTACGACCTGCCATCCTGAAAAATCAAATATTATATCATTGATATTACGTTTTTGTTTTATTCTCAATATTGTCTGGTTTTAAATCACGTGATATTTCATATTTTAAGTTTTAAAGTTATAGGGAAATAGAAGTATTTAATTTTTTATACTATAGAACTTATTAAAATCAAAATTAACCGGTTAGAGACAATAAGACGAATAAACTTCAAAATGTCAGTTCTTATAATACTTAGGTTTTTGAATACCTACAGCAGCAGCTAAGGTGGAATCTGGATCTATCTCACGATTGGCTCGCTTGCGTATAGGGATTATATTCGTAGGTTTTGAGTTTTCAAATTTGTCGCCGATCAACTCCGTTTCATCTCGGCCACTCGCTTACCTAAGACTACAGCCGATTATTATATACACACACACACACACACACACACACATTTAAACCTAATAGTATTAAACCCTCGTCCGGGGTGTATATATAGTTTTCCATTGTTACCCTGCTCGCAGAAATTATCAGAAACTTGTCGGCTCCCCGTCCTCTCTAAATCACACTGACACCCACGCACACGTACACGCAGCACATCATCCACAAACCCTACACACACGCATAGACTGCGCACACACGCGCACACACCGGGCAAACTATCGGTAGCGGCGGCGGCGGAGACCGCGGTATAAGGCTGGTTAGCGTCTTTATGGAAAACTTGTCCGGAAGAAGAAGAGGAGTTAATGAGTTCCGTTGGAGCATAATAGATCGTCGCGATAACGAGTTTAAAGTCACGGTGGGTGGGCGGTGCGGGTGACGGGTATCCCGCGAATATCCGGTCCTTTCAATCCACCCCCTCTCCACACGGCTTGTCAGTGGAGGGGTAGCGGGACGAGGATGTGGAGGAGGCCGCGACGGTGGAGGCGGGTAGATCATCTGCAGATTGTGATGACGTTACGAGAAACCTAACCTAAAACATTAATTGGCCGTGTCACCTGATTAATGACATTAATAATAATCTCATACCGCACACGCTCGATCAAGCTGACAAAACGTCTTCAGCCGCGCGGGGCGCACCGCGTCAGCCTCGCCCGCTCCGCCGCCCGCGAGGACAACCATTGTCACGTCAAAATATACCCACCCCATCGCGCACCCCTCACGCGTCCACCCCCCTCTCACACACCACTTTTGGTCGACGTTAATAGACATAATTTATCATCTATTTTATTATTTTGCCGAGAATGACGCGCCGAGCGAAACACCGCCGCCGCCGTTCGATGATTAATAAAACTCGGATATCCTGACTTATGGGACGGGGGTATTGCGCGTATAACCACCCCGTCAGCAAACCACCGTCTCCGCCGGCGTGCGGTGGTAAACGTGCGATGCAAGAAAGTGGCTGTACATAGTGTTTAAATGTATATAATATACACCACCCACCGATATATATATATATATGGGTATTATAATTACTGACGCGATATATCGGTTATGAGATATTCAACCGTCGCGATCGTTATTATTGTTATTAATTATATTTTGAATAGCATTTTGTTTAAAGCCAAATCGCGTACGAGACGATGTATTGGCGTGCATCACAATATATATTATTGTTATTATATTCTGGGTTAAATATGGTGAACACTGTGTTATGCCATCGACTTTGCCTATACGCTACACTGCAGATTATAATATTTCAGGCGAAGAGACAAGGGGGTGTTTATTTTATTTGTATAATCTTAAAATGAATTATTGCTGTAAGTTTATTATATTTTCGTCATAGCTACGAGTGTCACGCGTCATAATTATTATTATATTAAACATAATAATATATGTGTAACAATATTGTAACTTTCTGGTAAAATTATGTAAAAGCATATTAAATCGGGTACGTTACGGTGGTATATATATGCAAAAGCTGCAGCACACCCACACGTAAAAATGTCGACCGATCGTTGGAAAAAATCACACGTAATTCGCATTAAATTCGTGACGGAAACACAAGTAGGTAGTTTTAACATTTTGATAAACGCGCGCGCCACTCAAAAGTCTAGCACTTAATTCCGACAAAATTTAATTATTATTACAAGTGCCTAGGTATGTATTATTTTTTTTTGTACGTTTCGTTTAAATAAGCGATTCATATGAAAGCACGCGTCTCGGTGCGGAAATAATGTCCCTACACATTACTATTATAATACAGGTAACACGCGTGTAGAAATTAAAACCGTTTAAAAGATCCAATTAAAATGCAAATTACCTTTTGTGACCATATGAAATCATGTATGTATTTGAATAACGCATGACGTACCCGTAAAAATCTAGAAACTATAGAATTCAGCGCGGACTTGGAACACTATAATATTGCGAACAACATTACAACGTGTGAATTGATATGCATTGAGAATTATTAAAAACCTCAAAAGCTCGCGTGTTGTCGACGTTGCAGCTGGTGTGCCCGTACATTTGTACAGGAGTGCGTATTTATAAGTACACGACGTGTGGTTACCGGTTACTGCATGTCGATATATGTACCTATAGTGTTTACGATAATCGTGATGAAAATATTATCTAGGTGTATATTCCCAGGTGCAGCGGCGGTGCGGTTACGAGAAAGCGTTGCGGTCGTCGATGAGGACGACGACGCTTTCCGATATAATACACATAGGTGCCTCCTATTACTGCGACGATTGACCTTTTCGTGTCGTAGGGTTAGGTATTTCGTATACTATGTGTATTGTATACAATACGCCATTGCGTGCCCGGAACAATAAAATTTAAAAAAAAAAAGACGGCAGATTAATGGACTATTTTAATGTGGGTAATATATAGAGTATATTTTATATATATATATAGAGAGAGTATTAATATACACGCGTGTGTCATATATGTATATATTATGGAGAAACAAACTGTGAGCATTTTTTCTTTTCCTAAAACGCAGCTCATTAATAAAAAAAAAAAAGTAAAAATAAAACGTTAATAATACAAAGTTATAAGTAAAACACCGGTTATATACGTTTATTGTTTTTTAGTATGGCGATAATAATTTTTCACATGATTTTTTTTTCCTTTCGTTCGGCCATTAGCGATACCGTACGGCTGGCACCAAACGTCGATGATGAAGACGTCTACGTCTATTATAGATATAATACCCCATGTACGAGCGTTCATTTATACATTGTCGTTGTCGTGTATAATTCCTCTGCAGGTATATAAAAGTTTTATAATTTTTATTAGAACGCCGCACGAAACAATTACCACCCCGATTGCCGCCGCCGCCGCCGGTTGCGGCCATATCGCCAGCGGTGGTAGCGACGGCGAGACAAGGGCGAAATCGATGGTTAAAAGGTTTTTGATAAAAGCCGTATAAAAAATAAATAGTTATAATAATAGTAATAATAATAATAATAAAATACCGGCGAATAAGGGGAAGAAAAAAACGCGCGTGTCCCGTAACAAGTCGTTTTGTGGTGGGCGGGGGAGGTGTAAATTATTGCACGCGAAAACCCGCCACGACGATAAAATAAAACAAGAAAAAAATCGGTCTTCGAGCATATTATACGCGTGTTTACAATAATACCTACGCAAGCCCGGCATACCATAATATATTATTTTATGTTATATTATATACCGCAGGGTGTATCTGGTAGATTAGGTTGGGTATTTAAATGAATACAACGTTATATTATATCGTATATATAAGTGCGAAGTAAACTGCGAGTGAGTATATATACCTACACGCAAACGGCGACTATAATTCAGAGCATAGTTAAATAAGTAACATACATAAAATGGGTCGTCCGAAGGTTTTCCAGGAAAATAACTCAACTTCGAATTTGAATCTGTCACTGACTATAGTGGCAGGCGTTTCGTTTTGGAGACAAAAAAATGGGAGCATACATATCGATGATACAAATCGTATGGAATATTTGACCAACAAGGCTCGCCGACGATACACTCAATAATTACCTACCTACCAAAATAGAAGTTACGGTTATAAGTTATAAGCAGATGTTGATAAACTGTATTAAATAATATGAATTGTTTTGGGTATTAACCATAAACATTATTGTACGTGTGAAATGCTCATTGTTACGTACGTTAAAACTTAAAATGTAGGTAGTAGAAAACCATACTTGAATCGCGTATGGTTCACGATAAAAAAAAAATGTCCATGTATTGTATATTTTTATGTACATGTTAATATAATATTATAATATGATCACGGTTTGGTCGAGTCAACGTAAAGTATAATTATTGTTTAAAAATACTAAAACAATCGATGCATTGATAATATCAGAGATGATTGTTTGTACAGTTGATGTTTTGAGTGGCGCACTGTATTTCAGTTGACTTTATTATTAGGTATGCTACTATTATCGTATTGTTTTATTTTCCGTGGCTATTTAATAATATCACTAAATTTCTATTTTTTTCATAATTTTAAATAATTATGATCACTGTGATATAATTTTATAGAATTCCGGGATATTGAAATTTATAATAATTGGCCAATTATATTTTTCGTACTCTGGGTCGTGGGATTATATAATATTTTTCCACTACAATTTTCATTAGATAATCCAATTTTTTAGATATCTATTGAAAAGCTTTAATATTACTTACATTTTTAAATTTTTGAATTTTTCAGAAGCCACATTAAATTGTAGCACATCGTTATTAGTTATTAAAATATTCGTAAAAAATATGAAAAAATTAAAATAAAACTTATTACTATGAAAATATTAATATTGGTACCTAAAGTACAATATTCGTAATAACTCTTCAAACTGTAATATTAATATATAAATAAAACTACGGTGTACAATATATTAAGACAATACAAACGCAATTCAATCAAAATGTTTTATTTTAATTTTTTTAAAGAAAAAATTAACCACAACTAATTACCTATTATTTTGTATTCAAGCAATTTATTTTTGTATAATATTTTCCAGTGACATGTTGTTTATTATTTCCGTCAAAATGAGTTTGCGCTTTATCGAATGATTATTCAGCAAAATATCATATAACATATTATAAGTATGTCATACGCAATAATAATAATAATAACAAATATAATATGTTATTTAAGGTATCACATAATAATATTTATCCCGGCCACCGGGCGGCATTTTTCTTCGGGCAAGTCACGGTGTCTGGAGAACAAGTGCCGCCATCCCCCACCCGGGCATGGAAGATACCTACGGGTGCCCAATCAAAAATTCTGCAAAACTCAACACACACGTGTTTCCCTCCTACCGACATTAAAAACATTAAAAAAAAAAACCCAATACAGCTAATGGCCATAGTTGCCGGGCTCAAGATTAAAAAAAAAAAATAAAATATCATTTAAGCGAGTACTTCATAAGTGGATCAAAAAATTATTTATTTGACCAACCCGAATAAAAATAATCAAATTTACATTCTTATATCTTAATATTATCTTATTTTATTAAACGCTCTTCTGAAAAATATGTAACGGGGAAAAAAACAATTAAGTTATATAATATTATACATACTTGTACCGATAAATCAAAATATAGTCGTAATTATTATAATAAACAATTTACTCGTGTAGCACGTGGGAGATGGTGGCGCGGAAGTCTGTTTTCTATAGCTGAATCGTTTTACGACAAAAAACCATCATCCAAAACACTGTAAACTCGTCAGTAACTCCTATAATATATGTCTTATACACTTGCTGCAGACAACAACACTCTGCGAGGTTATTATAATATATTAAAAAAAAACCTTATTTCTGATACGGTAAGTGTTATTACAAATTCAGTTTAAAATGTTATTTTTTTTTTTTTTTAATGGTTTTCAGTATTCCGCTATTATGTATAGGTTTATGTAAATGTGCGCATATTGCCAAAGTTTAACCCTCTATATAAGAAGCTCAGATTAAACTTTGGCGTATAGACGTAACGACCCCGAGACTGTTATAATGTCATGATGTGAACATAATAAAATACCTCATATAGCGCGTTGTAAAATTCGTGAATAGAAAATATTATTATGGCTTCTTGATTATACACGTTCCGAAAACAAACGGTATAAAATGTTTTTAGATATAGCCATCACATGTCATAATATATGGGAAGTGTATAATGATTTAAGTGAGTTTGTGCGAACCCGAAATACATAATAATATAATGAAGGACACTGTAATAGTTTAACCACGGTCGGTTAGTTTAGTTTATATACAGTCAAGTCTCTATGATGACTCGAAACTCGGGGGGAATAAAAATAAATTCCACTTATATTCGGGTACGTACCTCAAACACAACTTAGAAACATTTCGAGGGGACGAGAAAAAAATCGATTCCTCGAAGTCGTTCGAGTTGTCAATGCTGTATTTTATTGTCTGACAATATTGAGTAAGATCAGTCGTTCGACTACTGGAGTTGGTACCTATTTCCTTTACTCTGATGTTTTTCAAAACAATATCGGTTTTTTTCTTTTTTTTTTTTAATGTATCTATAGTCTAGAGATAAAACGTAATTTTACGATCTAAATAATAATATATATTTCAAATAAATGAAAAACCAGTCGTGACATATTAGTCGGTAGTACCTATCAGGATTCATTGCTGGACTGTGTATTCCTATTTTTATATTACATTTTATTTTACTTAATAATATTATGATAATATGCCTGGTCGGACAGTTTGATCAATTACGTGTATCAAAGTTACATTTGTAACTTGTAACTTGTATAATCAGTTAAATATTTTTTTAGTAAATTTTAAATTTAACTAATTTCAATTTTTTTTGTAACTTTCCATAAAATTTACGTGTATCTACAACAGTAGTTATATTTATTCAGATAATAATATTAGATGTACCTACCTAAATCATTTGATATTAATATGATTAAATTATAAGTAATACACCAATAACGGGAATCAATACAAACACTCGTTAGTATTAGGTATACCATTATCACAACTTGTGATTCACAAGCGATGTTCTCTACAATGGACTAATCACAAAATAATAAATATCATGCAGGCAACTACGTGACAACAATATTTGGGCAGTGGGAAGAGGAGTAAAGGTAAAATAATTACTGACTTATATTTTCAACTGATACCATATTAGTATATTTAATAACTCGGAAAACTTTGTAATTACTAATTTGCGAATAATCGAGAAAATATAATATGTATAAAGGAATGTACTATACCATATGAACCCGCGTCTGTGTAAATCGAGTATTATAATTCAATTGTGGTTTTTAATTTTCTTGATAATAAATATTAAAAAAATTGATGATTTAGAATTCTGTAATTCTCATAAAATGTTATTGATACTATTGAAACATTGACATAATTCGTTGATTTTTGTTTGGCTGCAAAAATGCTAGGTGCAAGAAAAATATGTGGGTTAAATGCCGAACACGGTGGGCCAAGACCCTTCCAGTCTGGGTACATAATATTATCATCTTTGTATTAATATCTGTGTATTATGTAATATTTTTCATTATAATATTATTGAAAATAAATACAGTAAAAAGCTCGTTACATGCAAATCAAAAATATAACCAAATTAGAAATAATTAATGTATAGTACCAATTTGGTAAGGTAGAATCATAAGATATTTATGATATTATCTAGATAAATATTTAAGAGTGAAATATTATTTTTACAAAATAAGACAACATTCAGCCTACTCACATGACCAATTAATCTAACTATCGGAGCGTTTGAGAGTATAGTTGGAACGATAAAATGGTACATTCATGAAAGATCAGATCTAAGTCTTCTGCCTCAAAAGTTTCTAAATTTGTTATCGTTTACAAAGTTGAGTAAGATGTGTGATTTTATCGTTAAGTTTGATATTTAAATTCAAATAGCATTAAAAATCGATGTTATATTCTTTCAATGTATCAATCTGGAACCGATGTGTAAGAAGACTAAATAATAGATTTGTACCAAAGTACCGATCGAATAACGGAGCATCAGAGACAATTTAATGCTTTAAGATTGTTGAAATCAGATGAATCTCTATAGTTATAATTGTAATAATATTTTATTTACGGAATAATGTTTCAATTTACAATCATACAACCATAATGGACATTAAATGATGAAGAAGAATCCAAATAAATACCTAAATCTTTATTGTGGTAAACGCTCGACAGTTCAATGCTATTTAAAATATAGTTATAGATTTGAGATATTATGTTTAAAAAAAAAATATTTTACATTTATAAACGTTGAGAAAGAGCTAATATATTGCATTTATTATGTATTATTATTTGAATTAAGTAACATGCTATAACATCAGTAACTTGATGTTATATCACCACTTTCTTTTCCGTTTTAAAAAAAGTTTTATTGTTATTCGTGTTTAGTGTTTACATTAGATATGGATAGTTTATTATATGTTTATAATTTGTTTTTTATTCTAAAAAATCGTATTAATTTAATCTCGTTATACCTATATTATTTATTACGTTGACAATGGGCCTTCGACGACTTGGTGGTCATGACAGTGCGCCCATTGTGATGTAGACAACGATAATTTCATACTCACACATACACAGGCACACACAATGTAAGTATACATTCGTAAATAATATAATATATACACATTTTGGTGACCAGAATCCCATCGCGTGTTCCCTCGACAAACGGGCACTACAGAATACCTACTGTTTTGTCCAAAATCTTTGGGATTTATTCGATCAGATATAATGATGATTTTATGTATTATTTTGTATTTATTTTGATCTGGAAGAATTCAAAAAATCCAAGCCCGGGTCGTCCGGAGAATCGTGTGCATGTACACGATATATTATATTATGACACAATACGCTATTGCTGCATTCGATTATGGTAATAAATTCGGTACGATTTCCTTTTTGACGGAATTAAAGGCACCCCACCGGGAGCACCAAGAAACGTCTCGTAAACAAATATGATTACTTAGTCCAAACATGTGTTTCGGTGTGCCTTTATTAATTACCACTCTGGCTCAAGTTTTTAAATTAGTCGCATCTTAATTTCGTTTTACCTTAGAACTATGTATAAGTAACTTATTTTGCGAAGCTAAAATTACTTTGTAATTATAAGGTAAATACACTAAATATAACTTGATCATTAATTATAAAATATATATTGACTCGGATTAACGGAATATGCATTTAAAAGTTCCCTCTTACAGTTTTATGTTATTTCAGACTCGAAACTTTAACCACGCGAGCATATTATTATATGCGGGACCGTTAAAACTCAATAGCATTATTGAAATCGAACGAATAACATAATCATATTATGGCCTTGAATTCATTTTTTGTTTTTATTGTATATATTATAATGTATATGCACACACAAATACATAAATGTCCTGTGTCATTGCTCATGTTAAACAACGAATAACAATGCACATCCGTTAGTCACGTGAACGTTAAATCATTTCCGATTGACCGTATCAAATTTTTGGTATAATAATAAATAATAATTGGTATAAAATTTCCTTCATGCCCATATGATTACGAATAGGATTAAAATAGGTGGATATAACTGCGGATAATAGTCGTTAGGTGTAACACAATAACGTACCGGCTGCATAGTTTAAAATTGTTGTAACTTCACTTGAACATTTTTTTTTTTTTTTCAGAGATATTTTTATCGTCTATACATTATTTAAGTCTTACGTTTTATTTAGGTCGTTAATTATATTGTCAACAACATTCGGTAAAATAATGAAGTTTCAACACGAAATAAACTGAAAAAATCGATAAGTTTTGCACGAAAATTGTGTTTTTGTTTTAAAATATAAACCGACGGTATAATATTATAATATACAATTAATTATTAAATTTAGGTTATAACTACATTGATAAACTTTACGGGTACCCGAGAATTTACGGAATTTATAATCTGTTAGGAATTTTGTATAAGTACTATACCTAGGTCAATCGCCAATGTTTAATGTCTGTGACAATACTTAATTTTTATTAATTTATTATTACAAAAAGAACTCCGTATTCGCATTAGTCTGATAACAATTTAAGCTACATGATGTTAAGATAAATTCCACGTCAATATTATGGGATGCTCGTTATTTTTACGTAGCTTTTTAAAAAGGAATATTATGTGATGCATTGCTGAAACTTTTTTTATATTATACCTACGCATACACTTGGAAATTGGAGTTGAGACGGATAATTATTATTCATTTTTTGAAACATAAAAAATGAATAATTTAAATGTTTACACATAAGAATACATAAAAAGTGTCCCACAATTTAAATATTTTAATATGTAATCAATAAACATATTTCAAGACCCTGCAGATGAATCGTATACATCAGGAGTGTATATTTTGTATATTTCTCTTTAGAATTTCTGTTTAAAGTGGAAATTATACTTTCAAACAGAATCCGTCTGAAGTACGATAAAATTAAAACGGATCGATATATTGAATGTACAAGTCGGTAAGTTTTACCAATCGTAATATCGTTTAAAATATGCATTTTGAATTTCTAAAAATTATGAGCATGCAAAATTAATTTTCATTTAGGTAAAATAGATTAAAAATATTTGTTGGTATAGAACTCAAAATTATGCAGTTGGTCTATTATACTCTTATTCATGCACAATTATTAATTATTTAAGTATTGTATTACCTGTGTTAAATAATAACAAGTTACACAAGATTCAAAAAAAATAATAACTAGGAGTCCAATCTATAACGATTACAATGGGTAACAATGTCATTTAAAAATAAACTAATAACTAGATAATAAATATGAAAGTGTTGACTTTAAAAAGTTTTGTTGTATAATGAAAAGAAGAAAATATGTGTATGCTGAACAAAATTATCGTATCATAGGTTCTTTATCATATTATACTTAAAACCTTATAAATATGCACAAACTGTGCATTTTTTTAAGACAAACACACTATTATAGGAACATATTATTATACACACTTAATTGCTTCGGCTACGTGTGAAAAAAAAAACATATATTATGTGAAGACGTTAAACACTTGATTGATCAATATTAGACTACATATTATAGTACTTAGACAGCGGAGACGAACAATCCGAGCGATTATTTACACCGCGAAAATCACGTGACTATAATTTGATCGAATATATTATAGCTGATGATGTACGATGGTATAATTTCAGCGAGTTTTTCTAATCTAAAATCATTTTTGACACTTCATAACGCACGAGTACAATTCGCTATAATATAATACAATTCAATATACATAGCGACTGATACTATTATCGTATAAACTATATTGTGTGTGTGTGTGTGTGTGTGTGTGTGTGTGTGTGTGTGTGTGT
>NC_042494.1:162842280-162862810 GCF_005508785.2 Acyrthosiphon pisum | reverse complement strand
TGTGTGTGTGTGTGTGTGTGTGTGTGTGTGTGCTACCGATACGATTTCCGGGGCATTTTCCGAAGGGTTCGAATAAGAAGACAAACGTTATTGTTTTTTTTCCTCTTGGTCGTTGTTGTTTACGGGTCATAGTTTCGAATGTGTGTCTCTTAACCGTAGACACTGTACATATTATATATATGTAAGGGACGTTGTCGGGGGAAGAACCCTCACACACTCACACACATACACACACACACACACATTGGTATATACATTTGTATGTTGGTATGTTGTGGGTGTGCGTAAGTTTGTATGTATGTTATGCGTATATGTTCGGATACGCAACCGAATGCGGCGGCGGTGGCGTCGGCGGTGACCGGACGGACGGACGGACGGACGGCGCCCTTAACCCGAACGGACACAAAGTGGACGTTTGACAAAACCGACCCTTTAGATTGTATTCAAATGACAGGGAACCGCTGCGGGATGGACGAGTGTTGGGGGGGAGGGATGAAAAAAGTCAGAGAAAGGAACACAATAAAAATAAACCCGTCGGTAATATATATCCGACCCAATAAAACGCGATATGACTTTTGCGGTCGAATCCAGCCCGGACGGCCGGACGCCGTGGTGGCGGAAGGGGCTGCTTGTGCGCGTGTACGTATGTAAATCTCAGGGAATGCGTGTTATTGGATTCCTTCCGGCGCGTTATTTCTTTTCAATTTCCGGAAACGCGTGCCGGTGAAATTGTTGACCTGCGATAAGGGACGACGGTCGAGCCTTTTTTTCTCTGCCTCGTACCGCCCGCCGTGCACGTCATCTCCGCTGCCAAATGTCATTCGGGGAATACGTCTCGTAAACCACTGCGGCCAAGTCCCCACCGCAGAAGCATTGCACAATTTCAAATATTTTATCATATTACTTATTCATCGTGTATATAGGTAGGTGCAGCATAAAATGCGAATAAGCGTAACTACTATGATATACAACCCTGCAGCCTGCGCAATGGTGGCGGCCGATTCGACGAGGGACGGTTTGGCGCATCCTCTCCGCTCGTCGGGGTATTAGACGTTTTAAACAGTTAAAATAAATAAAAAAACAAACGTCTAAGTGTGTAGGCATATTACAAAACGTATACCATTACAACTCTCTGTACAATACAGTTCCCTCCTCTTGTTCTCTTCTTCTGCACGCCATAACATAAGACATAATATCAATCACCTTCACCAAATGTAAATATGTTTTTGAACGACGTCAAAAGCCAAAAATCGCTGTGCTTCAAAAATAACTTTAAAAAAAAACTCTCAAGAAAAAGATTTCTATAGACTGCCGGAGAGTTACGCGTAAACACACGAATCGGACTCTGCAGACTGTCAGTGTGTCGCGGTGAATTCCTACTGCGCCGATAAACATTAATAATAATATTTTGAAGCTGTCTAATATTATTCGAACGTCTTCGATTTATATTGATGATGGTGGTGATGCTGCAGTAGCGAGCGTGGGACGTTTTAACAATCGATCCCATGTGGAAAAGACGATCGGCTTTTGGCTCTGTGCACATAATAATAATAATAGAAACACCGATACTATCACTGTCGATCGTACGCTTGCGTGTGTGTCTTGTACGATTGTCGCGCGGGTCGCAGTTGTAGTCGGAACCCGCGAAATAAAAAACACAATAAATTCTCACCGCTGTCATGGCGTTTTTGTCATCATAATCATTATCGTCGCCCGTCATCGTACACACACAGAGGCATTATCGTCGTCATGTGAAATGCCACAAGTCCACACCATTCATTGTTCGATCCGAAACGTCACAGAGAAGAACCCGAACGCGCGGGGCCCGTCCGCCGCCCGACCGTAACGGTTGTCGGAGTACACACGAGCTACGACCCCGGCATGTATATATTTATGTATATGTATGTATGATATTGTTACAAACGCTAAGTATATATATATAATAAGAGTTGTATAATGCTATAGAGAGGTACCAGATACATGAACTATATTTGTGCAGGAAATGGACAGACATTGGTAAATTGAAATGGGAAATGATTTCTAATTACGAACACATCGTTTTATATTATACATATATAATATATTATATTGTTGGATACAATATTTTATTGTAATATTATTATTATATTTTCATAATATATTATTCCTATACATAAAACGTGTGTGTGTGTGTGTGCGCGTGTATCTGGTCGACTTCACTCGTACCGGAAACGTCTTGTAACGACGAGTTATACAATGAACAATTTTTATTTCATTTTTTTAATTTATATTATAAAGGTATACAGGTATATACACGAAACCCACCCCTTCTTCTCGCAGACAATAGATGAAATATCGTTTTTGTTGTGTTCGCCCACGATTTTACATTCACAATGAACGGTTGTCTTAAGATTTTTTTGTATATTTTATTATTATAATTTTTTTTCTCACCTCTGCCGCCTTCAAATCCCTTGTATATATGCACACCACACGGTGCACTCGCGTATCCGTGTGTATTGAAAGGGTTGCGAAATTGGAATTTAATTGGGAAGGACGGCGGCGGCGGCGGCTGCTGCGTGAACAAAACGACTGCGGCGGCGGTGCCTCCCACCTGAACAATTTTCCAATCCTTTAACACAATAGACTCATTACTCGGTTTTTGGCATTTCCAACGGCCTCTACACCACTCGCTCCCTCCCCCTCCCTCGCCCTTGCACCTCGTCGGCAGTCTTAAACAATAGGCTGATTATAGTAGTACATTATTTATTCCTTAAACGAATATTCTCTCGTTTTTCTCGGTAATTTCATTACAAAAATAATAATAATAATAATCATAATAGGTTGCAGTGTTCACGGGGACGGGCGGCTATACGTTCGATTATAATATAAAACAATTCGAGCGTCTTGAATTCGTCGCCGTGACAATAATGATTAATAAAATATAATTAATACGACGAATATTATTCTGTAGAGATTTAGGTAGGTACGCGAGTCTCACGAATATCACATACCTAGGTACTATACTGTACTAGGTAATACCATTGAGAATATATATATACAATTTATACTCAACGGTTAGATTAGGTTATGAGGTAGGTTATGCTATTTCAGTAGTTATGCTTTTGTCGATAAAAACTTTTGCAAGCACCTCGTTACGATTCAACGTTTTAATTTGATTTTTATTTTATGCACCAATCAATTATTATACGAACGATGCGAGTCGAAAGTCTTCTAAACATATTATTATTATAATGTGAGCAAACACGTGACATTTCATACAGTGCGGAAATCCAATAATAATAATAATATTATACTTAATATAGCCATACAGGACTGCGATCGAGGTGAAATGACGACCATCGCATATAGCTTACATTATTATAATGCAGACGTTCACGATTTTGTATATTAAATATTTTACACATTTCGAACGCCGAAATTCGAAATTCCGACGACTACATAATATGTATATTGTTATATTATACATCTATACATTGCATACTTATGTGGGGAAATGCATAGTGTATTGTGTCGGGTTTTCTTTTATCTTCAAAAAAGATTCCAACGATTTCAAAATGCCAATATGTGGTAATTTTTATACAACAACTCGAGTGGTCAGGCGAACCCCATTAATGGTGTTGCAATAATAAAGAAAGTAAAATAAAAATTTACTTGTATTAGCGAATAATATAGTATTGTTATAGTAATTATTATACTATTATCCGAATCAGTCGTACGAGAAACGGCGTCTGCAGTTAAGATCTACTTAATCATTCATGAAAAATTATTTTTACTATTTTTCACTGATTATATAGGTGGATAGACGTCTACTCTCGTTTTGATAAAAATGTTAGTGCAATAATCGTGCATAAGGTGAATTTCGTTTAATAAAATATTACACTCAATCAATCGTTGTTCATTGTTGCTTCGCTAATGCATCAATTTTAAATAAACATAGTACATTATATATTGTATGAATATTACCCTGTGACAAGGACGAAATAATTAATAAATAATGTTCTGGTCTATTTAACATCTATATAAATCTAAAATACTGAATAATACAATTATGTACACAACATCTGTAGTTACACGCGTTATTATTTAACACGCATTTTCAAATATTTCACTGAAAAAAGATTTATTAACAATATTTTTATATACATAGATTAATATTGTATTTAAAAATATTTATTTTAAATTGCATATTTTACCAGTTTGTAGTGCCTAAGTGAATATTTTCAATGCGTTAAATAAATTCACAGCTCTAATAATCGTACATAAAATCTATAGGTATTAATAGTTGTTTGTAATACTCTTATATCTACAGCTGAAGTGTAAATCCGGACTATGGTAAAAAATATGATATTTAAATCTGAAATAATATATTATAATATTGTAGTTTAAGACGATGTCGGCGAGTATTTGCGTTGTCTCTCTCTGACCCACGCGCAACACATATAATACCAAATTAGCGTTCAGCAAAACCAACCTTGACGTGTTGTTTGCTTTAGTATTTAGTAAAGTGAATTTATCTATTATCAAACTTAAAGTTAAGAACATTATTTGTGTTTGTACGTTGGCATTTTTACGTTATTTTGATATTTGTGCATGTTATGAAATTACGACTAGTTATATACAAAATATTAAAATGTTAAAATTCTCATATCTCGCATTAAAATAAATTTAAATATCATAAACAAAATCAAAATACAAACACAAATAATATTCTAAGTTTTATGTTTCATAATAGGTCAGTTCACTCTAATACTAAGATAAATGTATTGGTACCGCTGAGCTAAAATTTGCCATGTTTCAATAATGTAGCTATATGTTGATATTATGCTAATAGTGGATTTGACAAAAATTGTCTTTTTAATTTCATATGATGTAATGTATTGCCGCGCAGCATTCCTACTTGTATTGGTGCAAGTTATACTGCAAAATACTTGTATAAGGTTAGTACTTAAAAGTTCAAACATTTTATTATGGCTAAAATATTTATTTTTTTAACTTTTTAGTGTTTACTTAGTTACTAGTTATTTTAACTACTCTTCTAACTTATTTTTTTTAAATAAAATAAAAACTGCACTGGATTTAGTCGTACGTGACTTACGTATTTTTTTCAAATAAAAAAAAATGTTATTGCAAACAATGCACAAACTCATAGTCTATTGAATGAAAAATAAAATATTGTAGATGAAATGAGATTTCTCGAATTGTATAGAAGGGAGACAATATAACTTACATCTTTATTATAAATAAATCACTTTTCATTTATTGTTAAAATTGTATAACTTACCAAGGTGTATGATTATCGTTATTTTATTTTTAAAGTGTTTTTACATTAGGCATGTTACAATCAATTATTTGCTTGCAGATAATGATGTATTGACAATTAAAAGAACAAATGAAAAAAAAATATGCATTCAAAATAATTAATGCTGCATTATTCAAAACAATGGATTAATCTCGACGGATAAACCACAAACAGAAATCATTACTTTACATTTTAGGATTCAAAAACCCGTTGAATGGAAGTAGGTATATAATTTTTCTTATAAATGTAATAAAATATATAGGTACATATTATTTATTTAGATTCTCATGTGCACGTATCGTATACATTTTATTTTTTAATGTAGACACAATTATTTTCGCTAAAGGTATCCAATGCAATAGCGCACTTTTCTCTTTCAGAAGGCAATTCCATTGGTTTACGTAAAATATCCGTGACCACAACGTACCTACGATTAAGTTAATAGAACATATTAAGATAGCTGTGGCTTTGTAGATATTCAGTTAAACGCAACCATTTCAAAGTTCGAAATAAGAAATATAGATGAACTCGAGGATTCCAATCTGGTATTAGTGATTACTTATTTAAGTATAATATATTATACTATATTGGTCAATAGTACTCAGTACGACGTGTTATACGTTTTTACCGTTTTTGAAACTTATAATAGTTTAACTTTCAGGTTTACCTTCAAGTATGGTATGTAAATATTTTCGAAATTTGTTGATGGCACCTATTATCTATGTGTAGATACTGGGATCTAAAAACGTTGTGAACCATTAAAATACATTGATTAATATCAAGTCTATAATATGGGATGTTCGGTCGTGAAAACGCATTAAACTATTATTTATATACATAAAATATATCACTTGACTTGAATGGCCATTACATTATATCAGACTATCATTATACATACGTATATATATAGTGTCTTTGCCCACTGTCGTCGATACAGCTATCTATGGCGCCTGACCACCTTATGCACATAACATAATTTATTATAAATTATAATCTATACGTTTGCTCCACAGTGGTGAACGGGTAAACTCATATTATATAATAATATGTGTGTATAGGTATTTTTATATCATAAAAATGTGTGAGCACAAAAAGCAGTAGAAATGTATATGTATATTATATGTCATGTGCTTCAAGAATAAATTACTGACAAATTTACGAAATTAATTTCTCCGTGCATTGACAATAACAATAATAGTATACGCCGTATAACCCGTACGACACGTAAATGTCCATAACATGTATATAAACGTGAGACAATATACATATATATATATAATATATTGTCATAAAGGTATACGCGGGCTACCCGATGTGTTTGTTTTTTTTTTTTAAAGTTTACGACCCAAAGTGTATGAGCACCGGGTACTACCTATATTATAATGTGAATACCTATGATATATATGTGTGTAGATACAGACACGTATATAAAATACGTACCATCAGAGATGTATTATACGACGTATCGAATTCTATACAGGGGCCGTACATAATATTATATAATTTATATTATCGTATATAAACGGAGACGACTGCAATAGCGATTACGATAATAATTCGAATGAAAAAAATTTTAAAAAAAACGAAACGAAAAACGTATATGATATGCGTACGCGCGCGCGCGCTCGAGAGACGGACCTGGTAGGTAGGTACCAAGGTATATTATAAATTAAGAAAACTAATGACCGCGGTATGTGCGGCCGTCTCCCGCGGAGAAATCCCGATTGTTTTTGACGGGGTTCGTCTGGCGATATCGGAATACCATGAAAACGACGACGACCAGTGGTGTTGCGGGACTTTCGAGACGACAACGACGACGAAATAACAAAAATGATGGAAGAAAAAAACTATAACATAACGCCATAGTGTGTACAATAATAATAATAATAGTAACATTAATAGTAATAGTGATAATGATAATAATAATAATAATAATAATATTAATCAAAATTATATTATATATTATACGATTCGTGTACTGAACGAGTCTCACGGCGTGGCGTGGCTGTAATTCGATCTCGACCGCTGCGACGGTGGAACCCGTTAAAATAATATCAAAAACCGCGTTCGGGCGGGAGATTTGAATACAATATTATTTACTTTCGTCAATTGTTTCCGTATAACCCGAAGGAAAATAACGTAGGAGGTGTGTCTGTACACTGCACACGTCATATCATGCGATGTTACAACAATATCCGGCGACGAGAAGACCTACTTAATTTCGATATCGATAAGACGCGGTCTATAAGGACATAACATTTTCGCAATCGCTGATAACGTACACTCTTAATGCCTATAAAACCTGAAAAATATCTATTAAAAAATGTGTTTGCGCGTGCTCGAATAACAATAACGAGTTATGAATTATAAATATTAAATTTAGTGGTGTAACACAGTTTTGGTATTTTTCACTATTACTGCTGCCACTCTACAGAATTTATTCGGAATATTAAGAACCATAATTTGTCGTTTGAATAAATGACGGTCTGATGACATTGGTTCGATATGTTTTGTAAATCGACAAAGTGCTTGGAAAATCGTTGTGCTCCGAAATATTAAAATGAAAATAATGGTTAATACAAAGTAATAACGACCTAAATAAATCACTGTTTACTATGTAAATCGTAAACAATTGGATCGCGTTGAACAATTGACAAAAATTGACACGGGAAACGAGCGTCTTAAGTTAAATAAATCACCATCACGACTGCGAGTTCGGTGTAAGTCGTTATTAATTATCATTCATTATAATGTATACAGTCATAGCACACTGCGTACCCACAAAATATATGATATAACGTGTGTAGGCAGGTACGGTATAATAATAATAATATATTACACGTATATAAAAAAGGATACATAGTATACTATATATATACATAATATACCTGTTACTAACCAGTAGACATGGGTACGTCCGTTGCGAGCAACGCTTTTCTGTCGAAATATATATACAATTTCAATACGCATCAATTACTGGAACAGTTATTATTATTAAAAAACTCAGTACCTATTCGGGAAACGTGTGCCTATATAGGCGACATATTATGCGTGTGTACGATATTATAGGTATTATGTTATATTATAATATATGGCACTCGGACGTCGTTTTACGAAATAACCGTGTTATTGTATATAAAGCGCGGTTATTGTTTTTGGAACAAATCGTATTGTAAAACAATGACGTCTCCTCTACAACACTTTTCAAAAAATAAATTAAAAAAGACGATTTTCAAAAAGACATCACAACAGTTGAACGTATACGCATACAGATTTAAATAATTGTCGTTCCTTTGTGTATTCCGGTCTATATAATGTCTTCTCTAAACCTAATTTATATTTCATTGTAACTATATACCTACACGAACAAAAACATAAAGTTTTTAAGACTGAAGTCACATTTATCATTTCTATTTGAATTTATACAATTTATTATTGTTATTATTTAAAAGAAAATATGTATACTCGCGGTCGACGATAATTTTCTGTAGTTGGCATTATACTATAATATAATAGTATTATCGTAGTCAGCACCAAATCTTTGTTCAGACATATTATTTTGTTATGCTTATTTTCCGTGGTTTAAATCATCGAATCACAAACGCTTTTAATATAATAAGAATATAATATCCGAATTACACTTAAACAGAAATAAATTAATATATGGAAACGAAACGCTGATAATAAATTATATTTAAATAATTCGATACTTCGTATATATTATAATAATATTGGATATCCCGACAACAAGTTGACAACATTAATTGATCAATAAAGTTAATTTCGTGCATTTTATGTGGAATCGGAATTATATTAGACAAAGACATCCGACGAATATTATATTAATATGTAGATATAAATACAATGTTAAAAAAATATACTATTTATTTCGAATTCGCGAACTACACTTCTACTTCACATAAGACGCTTTGCGATCAATAATTATTATTGCTGTATTTAATAAAATCGACGATAGTATTATCGTACATTGGTATTTAATAATAATTATTGTCATTCGTGCTGCACGGACCCGAATAACGACTTTTGTGGACGAAAGCCAATAAAGTTTTCTGAATTTAATTGTATACCATTAACCCCCTTCGACGACGTTATGGTTCGATTACGGACGCCAGTCAATATGTTCTCGTGTGCGTGCACTCGATTAATAATAATACTAATATACTTACTTTATATTTTTCGGTATGGATACGAAACTTTTCGAACTACCGTAACATCAGTAGGTACTCTGCATAGTGAAATATAATATTTGCCTGGTAAGGGCGTAATTAATATAATTTAATATGCGTATGAAATATATCATTGTGTTTTGTAATAATTTGAGCACAATCTATGAAATGGTATAATCATAGGTACGTCTTATATAACTATTCACCACACGGTGGGCGAGCCTGGGGCCCAAATAGTAAAAACTATTTACACGCAAATAATGTATAGGTTTAGATACCTACGCTCATGCTATATATTATGATTTCAAAACGTCTGTAATTTTGTGATTCATTGTGATACATTATATTATACAGGGTGATTCACCAAGCATACTCAGCCCCCTTTTTCTATAATAATGCAGTTATTCAAAATCTGATTTTCGAAATCTTTAATAATCTCTAATCTTTATCTATTATGGGTAATAAAATATGTACTGTAAACACTCAAAGTTCAGATGGACTAAGACACTGAGTGCGTTGCTGACCGTGGTATATGCAAGCACAATTATTATTATTGTGCTTCTGCAAAACATCTTACGTGATGCGAAAATCGACGTGTTATGCTTAAACGCTTGGGAACAAATAATTTAGTCGAACCTTAGAAGGATAATATATTATTATAATATAGGTCATTTTTACAGCATGCATAATGGAATATAACCAAATATGAAATAATTAAAACAAAAACCGTCGTAAAAAAATTATACGATTGCAAAAATGAACACAAATACAAACTATATTAACACTACCTAGGTCGTGCATGAAAACTCGAAATTCCAACGGCCCCATTCCTAACAGAGCTGATGGCAGCCGAATCGTCCGATGTGTTTGGTACGATATAGTTTCGCGTACAAAGTTTTCCTGTGGTTGTATACAACAGCGATCATTGCACGCCGCGAGACCATTTAAAATGGTACAAGTTCAAAACGTCCAATATAAACGTCATCGTGTGCATAATAAATCGTATATAAAAGAAAAAGGCCATTATTGCGTCAAAAACCTATTTGACGGGTCTTCGACTCTACATGACGTACCTGTATTATTATGAGAATAATATAACGATCCCGGGGAGAATAAAATATGGAAATACGCGCGTTCACCTACATCGGGCAGAGTGCATAATGTTACTGTTATAACATCGCATCGCATTATTATATTTTCCATAATATATAGGCGAGACCTACGCGAGCGAAAATCACGACCGATCTACAATAAGCTCGTTGTCGGTCTGGTCGAATTCGATCGCAGTCTATGCAATTTGAGCGTACTCTGCGCATACGTCGTTGTATTCATACAGTTGGCGTACATTTTTCGTACACCAATACGTCACATGACTATCATAATGATATTGCGGTAGAAAAAATATAATATTATAATGTCTTATGCACACATCACGTTGAAATAATAATACCGCTCTGAATGGATTTCAGCGCACGAATGCCCGTGTTTAGAGTGTGGGCAGGTCGCATCGAAAATAAAAACAATCCCACAAACAATCACTCACACACGTACACCCCGAATAAACGCTATTATTATTATATAATATCAATTCATCAGCTCGCTTCTACTATAATATATAGATGTATCATTGTAACATATTATAATATATAGTAGACACTACATCTTACAGTGTGCTGCATGCCGGTTCTTATTTTTTTTGTAATATAATAACGACACAACTCGGTTTACAATTATAGGTAACATATCGAATATGATATCGTGTTGTGATTCGATATTATGTTATCCGGTCGATTAATTACCTTACTCTGACTGTGCGCAAGTACGCGTGTCCCTATAATAACAATTATGTGCAAAAAGTTTTTAAAAAAAATTAAAAATACTGATTATTGATTAGAGAACAATTTATATTATGATTTAGTTTTATCAGTTTTTGCGTACAATATTAAAACGCATGTAATATTGTTGTCAAACGACAAGGAGACCACGAAAGGCCATGCCTATATGACGTATACTATACTATAACATATATATAGCCATATAGGTACGTAGGCATACAGCTATTTCGCATCATCTGCATATTTGCCTACTACGACTATTATAGCAATGTATATCATAATATTGTAATGTGTATAGAGTAATATTATTATTATTATTATTATTATTATTATTTGATACTTCCCGTAAAACTAGTTTTTATTTTTTATTGTACGCCGCGACGATCGAACGAATATCACGATGCCTATATTATATGTATACGTTCGTATTGTGTCTGCCGCAGGACATTGAACACATAATATTTTAATATATATTATATAGTTTCAATGTTTTAACAATGGAAACCATGAATGAAAGTGTCCTCTTGATATTGTTTAATATATTGTTATAATTACACGCATGTTATATTGTAGGTACCTATACCTACGGCTTTAGGACGCGTACCAGTATTGTTAATAAAAGCCATCGTAAAAATAAATAGTATCTAATAATTTAATTCATGTCTTAGGTACGTATTATATTTTAAATTTCGATCGATTCGATTGTTAAAGAAATTCACACCTGTGTTCAAACAATGATAAATTATATCGAACGGCGTATTGTATTTTACATGTTTTATGAATTATTAATTAGGTAATCAACGTTATAATATTATTATGGTATAGGAGATTTAAATAATATGAGTGATATAATATTATCGTGAATCATCGTTATATTTTTTATTTTTAAATTAAATTCGTGTCTTCACTCCTCGTCGTTTTTTAAAAGATACGCGTATATATAGCCGTATAGGTATCAATATAATGGTTTGCAGCTGTGTTTTAATTATATTAATTATTAGCCCACGTCTATTTGAATATAAATTTCGTATATTTTAGTTAACAAAAATGTACCCAGCAAATGAAAACGGATCATTAAAAAGTTAGTTTAGGTTAAGTTATTTAATTAATTGAATTCTATTGCTTGTATCGTAATTATATTGTTCTTGAATATGATTTCAACTCAATATAATTTTAAACCATGTTATGCAGCGTTAAAAGTTTACTGTGAAACATTATAATATTATATAGTTTAATTTAGATTGTAGACTACCAAATAATTTATTGAATTTCTATCGAAATCTAAGTCGTAGATGCCTTTATATCGCATATTATATAATCGCATATTATATTATAAAGTGTCAAAACCACGAATAATTTCAATCAAACTTATAACTTAACTTCGAGTCTACCAATTGACGTTTCTTACGTTGTGTTATAATACTACGTAAACGCATATATAGAATATAATCTAAATAAAATACTATACGATTTAGGTGTTTAGAAATGTATTACTGTATTTCGTGCGAGCAACATATAGATTCACATTATTGTATAACTCATATTATAATATATATACATTATTTTTCAAACTATCATCATACCTTTGCTATAGTGCTATAGACAATAGACATAATATGTATATATATATATATATATTATATAGTGATAATTTTAGTTAAGCATAATATTATTATCATACTTTTCAGTTTTCATGAATATTCTAATTCATATTATTATGATTAGATACCAGTGGGCGGCGATATAACATAATATACAATTTACGATATACCTATAATTTTCCTTTATAAATAAATAAACTGTGCGACAGGTGTTTATATAATTGAAATAGAATAAAACTATAATTCTTAAATTCTGAATTAATATTGTTGATTGTTTTCTAGGCAGAAAATTGCTTGAGAAGCTAGAAATTAACGAGTGAAATAAAATTAAAGAAGTTACTTTTAAAACCCTATTTATTTTAAATAGATTTTCTTTTGTTAAAGTTAGTGTTTTTATAAAAGTCAAATTAATAATAGAAAATATTAATTAACTTATGTAATATGTATAAATGTAATACAATTGCAATCTCGTGCAAACTTATTACCTTTGAATCTCACAACATTAACACTACCAGATAACCCAGTTCAACGTTTAAAGATACGTAGTGATCTCTCAAAAATGAATTATCCAAAAATGTATCTAAATAATTTATAACTTCAGATACCATAGTTCTATTATTGGACGAGTGGACGACCTCCTTTTCTGACAATTACTTTTATACCTACGTATTAATTTGTTATATATTTCTGTTTTCGTGTATATATATATACAATTATATAAAATTTCCTTATTCAGTACTTTGGCATAGATTGTGAATACTAAATGATTTTTAACTAAATGAAGTTACTTTTCTGTCTATTTAACTTGCAACTTTACAAGTGAAAAAAAAGAGTAAAGTAAATTTTAACTTAAAACTCAACCTACATTTTTCAATATAAACTTAAATAAACGAGTTAAAACAATTAGTTTACTTTCCCAGCCACGGATATACCTACTATAAAATGCATATTATGTAAACCATTTCCGTTAGGTATAGGTACTTTCCACGAAAATGCATTTGAGAGATATACTATTGTATATTAACACATTTCAGTAGTGATCTATTTATTTTTCATTATTTTATCAGTCGTTAGCCTTGAAACGCACAATTATATTTATGCTTTTCAGTGCAATATTATTCTTGTTACATAATTTAAATTTATTGTTATGTTTTATATAATTTTTTGTAATATTATATGAATGGTGGCGTTTTTGTTATATTTGTCTAAGGAAAAAGCAAACGAAGTTTTTCTCAGCAAAATGTTTCTCGCAGTATTATTCTAGGGTAAACAATAATATTGTGTTTTTCTTTTAAAATGTTTGTAAATTCGATAGATCTGCAGTTCCTATGTGTCCTGTAACTCGTGATGTCCATATTTTTATAATTATCATAAATTATATTGTTCCAGCTATAAAGTTAATTCGTGCGTTGTGTCACTTATTATGTAGGTACATTTATAAAGGTGTTACATTTAAACTTTTAACGCGATATTAAATTTGTAATTTTAGTATTATTATTATGTACGTTTGATACGTATAAACCAGTTTACCTGAGACCAGCGTATAATCAGCAGACAGCCTGGCAGTGAAAAACAAAAATATACTTTTGGGACAATATAATATTTCGGGACAATATTACGACGATACGATCGGCGACGACTTTATTATAATACGCGTATTATGGGTAGGACGGGTAGGTATACTAACACAATGCAGGTATGTACGAAATCTCCCGTGAGATATCGACAAAAGGATTATATGGGTGCTGGTTCACCCACACTCGTTTGATTTTGTCGTGGGGCTTGGCTACCCATACGAAACCTAACTACGTTTAGGTATTATAATATAATGTCTATATATGTATTGCGCAAAGGTACGCCGCCGCCGGAGACCCGAAAACCATAAATCGTGAAAAAAAAGCAATAAATGTAAAAACCGTACCTATACGAACTGAGTGCAATAATAGCGTGTACAAATACAATATAATATTCTGTAGGTATTCATAATATTATAATATATATACGTGATCGACAAACGCGTCTTCGCCGCCGCCGTATCGACTCGATCTCCGCGACGACCCCCGTCGGTTTATTTGGTGTTCCTCTTCGCTCTCTTTCCGCGTACCTTGCACCCATGATACCTGTACACCGATAGGTGAAAATGACAAAAACGCGAATCGCAATAATTATTATTACATTGTTCGGAGACCGCCTGCGCCACCGCCAACACCATCGCGGCCGTCCGCGCGTTTTCGAACAATCGACGTATTTGGAATAATTATCATATCGCCGCAGATCTCGCTGCTTACCTTTATAGTAAAAATAAAAAATTCTTTCACGGGTACACGCAATAATAATATATTACTATACGATAAGGTAATATATATATAAAACACATAATATGTCGTATTATCGCGATTCGTTAGTGTCGTTTGCCCGTTCGAACAATGGACGGGGGCCCATTTTTTTCGGGTGTAACACACGGGCTCGCGCCCGCGCTCGGACGACGACGACGACAATCGCCCGACCCGATCTCCCGACACATGTTTTCACGGCAACGTCTTGTTTCGGGGACCGAGAAATTTACGGGCAATCTGATCGTCGATCGTATTCGTGAATATCGCGTTTGTATTTATTTTTTATCATTATTATTATTATTATAATATCGTATCGCATTATTTACCGCCTTGTAGGCCGCCGCCGCGTAATAATAAAATTATTATTATTACTACTACTACGCGTATTACGGAGTTCTCGCAGCCACCCTCTCACCTTCCCCCGAGGACCGGTGCAACGCGTCACGTATAAACAATATCGCTTAATGTATATTCTACCCGCGCATATCCTATGGTTATACCTATAATACTAACCGTACACGATGATAATATTATTATTATGCGTACAAAAATAAGATAATAATAATAATATTGTGTAGAGAAATTAAAAAACAAAAATGTGAAAAAAAAAACACGAAAAAAACATGCCCCGGGGACTCCGAGTCGGGGTGACAGCCAATTGACGTGGATGCTGCTGCGGCGGCGGCGGCGGGATATGCGCTATAGATTAATATTATTATTATTTTATTCGTCGGCGAGTGCGCGCGCGCGCGCGATGAGGTATATAATAATATGTATAATAACGCGGGCGGTAATAATAAAAATACGAACGAAAAAAAAAAAAAAAAATGTTTAAATGAAAAGAAAACTTGATAATATTTTATAGCTCGGATAGCATCGACGTCGTTTATTATGTCCAATAACATTCATTTTTTTTTTTCCTTCGTTCATCTCATTTTCGGGGACCTAGCAATATACAAATGTAATGTTTCTCCGGCGCGCCGCCGTGTCACTGTCTGCAGTATTTATAATAGTGTGCACGAGCTGCAATATAATAATATACGTACGTGTTTAGGCACCCATATAATATACTGTGCGCGGTTGTTTCGTCGGAATATTTTCGTTGTCATATTATTATTATATTACGTTGTGTTTGCCGCATTCTCGCGTACGTATATTATAACATGCAGTTATGCGTTTGGGGGAATCCGATTGGAGCCGGTGATTGACGCGTCGATTTGACTCCGACGCCGACACAGAGACGGCAGCGATATTAAATAATATATAGTACACGTCCAATATACATATTATGTATGTGTATAATATTGTTACAAATGAAAACACGGCAAATCGCCCAATATAACAATGTACTGGGTGATTGGTTTTTTTTTTTAAATACTAATTTTACTCGATAGTCGCTGCCAGTCATTTTTTAAATCGTATTTTCTTTTCTGAAATTTCAATTTCATACTTCGATAAACAATATTTTTCAGAGAGAACTTCGAATTATAAAAATCGAATTTCAATTAAACAGTTATGTTATTTACTCGAGTGAAATAGTTGAAGATCACGTCAGTGTGGACTGCTGGATCATACTTTTTGAGGCGAGCAATCCCTGCAGCCACTCCCCTCTGCCCGTCTAAACTTTAGATAGATACCTCTGTCTTGGGTAAAACACTTAAAAATTAAAACTTTTATAATATACCTAGATTTCTAAGGTTTTAAATTAGTCTAAAAAAATATATTTCCAAATACGCTGTTCGAGAAAATGTGTGTTTTTACCGTTAAAAAATCATCACCTTGTATATTATATAATAATATAATAGCTAATGTAATTTGATTTACTTTAACGTTTTTTTTTTTTTGTTTCACATTAATTTACGAACGCCTTATTCGCACTTTATTGTTTCTTTTCCCTCGGTCGGCTCACGTACGTTATATTATACGATCGACGAAAAAAAGAGTATTTATCGTACAATCGATTATCACCGTCGGCATACCTCGAACACCATTGATTATTGCCGCAAGACGTATAATATATGTAATATGATGTCTTGTCTGTCTACGTCGCAGTATTTTTTTTTTTTTTACTCGGAATGTCCTTTATTGGTAATATACGCTATATGCAAATACTGACTATGTCCGAACATTAAAAAGGGCCATCGAGTGTACGTGCGCGTATAGGTGCGAGGCGGCGTTAAAATCATAAATCGTTAAATTATATGGGTACATAATAATATAATATATGATATTTATACTATTTATTCTATACTTAGGTATGCATATTTACGTAAACATAAAAAATGATAATAATATTATAATATCGTGTATAGTGTTAATGACATATGCGTTAAACTGCCCATTGGAATTAATTCATATTTTATTGATATGGGTGCGTTATGGATATTATGTTGCATGTTTTAATGTCGCTACCTATCGTTTTTATAATTCTTATGAATGTATATTATGTTCTATTATCATTCAATTTAGAAGTGGATGTATTTTTTACGCAAGTTTGGTTTTGTTTAGCTGTTTTTTTTTGTTTTTTTTTTTTTTTAATGAGCATTTATTTTGTTTATTTAAATTTTAAAATAACACATATTATAATACACAAGTGTGTATACATAATTATATGGGGAGTAGGTACGGAATAAAATGCACTACTGTGCCACTTATAAAGCATAAAATACGCGTGTACACTGACAACGAAATGGTTGAGGAGTTCTTGTTTTGAAAAGGGGATCTGCAACGAAAAAATTTTAATTGTAAACAGTTAGACATTTTGTGCATAGCTGGATTATCTAATATTAAGTATACCTCGACTAGCTTTACAGTTTACTTACAAAATGTTTGTCGCTACTTAATGATTTACCAAGAAAAAAAATATGCGTAAGTACAACGATATGAGTATGATAAAATAAGTTACTCAAAATCGACACTCGACATAATAAAATACGAGCTATTGTTTCTAGCTATATGTCTATTACCTGTAACGCTGATCACTAACTACAAATTGATTGATAATATACCAAGTTCAATATTTTAAACTTTACTTTTTAAAAATTATTTGATTTATACCTAATTAGACTTGATATTATATACAATATAAACAATAACTGACCATCGATAAAAATAAGCCCGAACATTATGTTCGGATGATCCTATTAATATAATAAATACCTATGGTTTTAGTGTTTTACTAATCAATGACATAATATTATATAATTATTATAATAGGTTTATTATCAAAAGCTATAATCACACTAGATGAAATTAATTATTTTTTTTAAAATTATTACTTCAACTATCTTGTATTTATAAAAGCAGCAAATCGACTATTTAAACATTTATTTTCTAATATTCGACTCAATTGATAATATCTTATAACAGCCTGTGTATTGTTTGTCACGGTATTATATACGCATATTATTATAGTCTAGGCTCTAGGGTGACCAATGACCATACGTCTTGTTTTGCACAGGATTGTCCTTTATTTCGGCTTTGTGTCCTGTTCTCCTGAGAAACTTCCTCTTCAAAATGCTTTTTGAACCGTAATTTTAAGTCTGTCCCATATTAATCGCGTTTTTTGAGTTATTGTTAATTTATAGTTTTGAGATTTTTAAAATGACATTATTGAATATAATATTATAATAATCTATACTATTCAATTGTATTTTTGGATTTTTGTTTTTACCATTATTATTGATGCATCACATTGTTGTCGGTGACGTAATCCGGACGTATAATTGTATATTTACCGACTGGCGCGACTAGTTCGTCATCAAAAGTGAGCAATGAGCATATTGCGAAACAAATAAATATTAATAATAGCCTAATAATACCTACATGTCGTTCACAAGCGTTATCTTATCGGACAACAAAAAAATATAATAAATACTTATTAATTGAAAAATATTATATATTAAATTATTAAAATATAACAATATGATAATATTTTTGTCCTGTATTATATTTTTTTAAATAATATGGTCACCCTATTGTAGGCACATATTATAATATGACGTTTGTGTAAATCGATTTTGCTCCGTATTTTTAACAAGCACATCTAATAATATTATAAACTGCAGTAATAGTGTTGTAAGCATATAATAATATACAAAACAATATAATGACGTCACATAAAAGTGAATATCCCATAATAATATATTACACTGTCCCATTACGCGTTCGTACAAATTAGCCACATCTGTTTTGACGGCCGCTACCGCATATTCTGCATCAGTATAATATAATATGCACATATTGCACTGATATAATATATCCCGAGTGATTATTTTACCGAAGAGCTGCACTCATTATTTTAAAAACTATATCTTCATCGTTTTTTGAAAATACATTTAATATTGTAGTAGGTCGTTCAATTTTAGATTTTCGAAAAAGGTCAAATATTTTAAGTTTTTATTTTTTTATAAATTCAATTCACTATGCCATTCTTATTCACTTATTTCAAAGCAGAATATTTTATTGAAAATATGACAAGTATCTTATAAGTCTTACAGTTTTAACGAACAGCAGCTGTAGTATGGTAAAGCCGTAAAGGTATCCCGTATTCTATAAAATGTTTGTCCACTATAGGTACTCCGCTATTTAAACTTTATATAAATACTTATAACTTATAGTTGAAAACGTAAATACACGTTTAAACTTTGATTTTTATGTACAGAAATAGAACGCTCCAAATAATATTACGCTTGGAAATATGAAATCAAAAAAAAAAAATTGTATTTGTTGTTGAGGTGTTGCGACTTGCGAGTGAGTTGTTCGATAAAACAATCACCTCGTACGCATAATATATAATATCATTACGCCGTTGTAAAAATATTTATTATATTATGCGATGCGACCTATCGTCTCTGCAGCCGTCGGCTGTAGTTACAGCACAGCCACATCGAAGACGTCGTGCAAAGTACCGGTGGCGGCGGCGGCGGTGGCGGTCTCTTTCATGTGCAGCGCGGCCGCGAAAAAGGGAGAAACCGTTTTTCGCACACATGTGCAGGCCGGCAATATTGTTGCGTATAGATTTTGCCGGCGACACAGCTGCACCGGCTGGAAGAGTAAACATCGAAGCATGTATATTACATAGATTTGTGTGCACAAGTGAGCCCAAACGACAACAGTTTGTTCAACGACAATATGATTGGTAAGTATGTATATAATATTATATACGATTATATATTATATTATTATTGTATTTGTATTGTATACCTACGGTACATGCACCTAATCGATTTACTTTTTCAATTGTTATCATTCGCTGTAATCGCTGAAGTCC
>NC_042494.1:162795852-162842230 GCF_005508785.2 Acyrthosiphon pisum | reverse complement strand
AAATAGTTCAATGGCGCGTATAATATTATATATAACAATATATACTTAAACGTAATGTCGAACCCCTAAAACTAAGATAACATAATAATAATAATTCAGTACTGAGCGTATTATTAAAACGCGATGTTATCCTATTACCTATTAGTACGTTAGTATTTATTCTTTATTTTTTTTTACCCTCGGCTATATGGGGCATTGGGTCTGTCGTCTGTGTGTGTGTTACGGTTGGTACGAAAGGAACGAGTATTTTTATGTGAAACAAGGATTCGTCGCGCTGAATTCGGGTGGTCACCCATCTGGGAGCCTGCGAGGCCGGACGATGCTTAACCACAGCACACATTAGTGGTTGCGGGCCAACAACCACGCCACACCATATCCCATAATATAACATTATTGTATGCCTACGTTCTGCAAATTGTTATATTATTTTGTTATCGACTGAACTTCATACAAATATACAATGTTTACTCATCTTAATAAATTATTTAAATGACCTGAGTTTTTTATTTCTGATCATACCTAATAATATTATACTTTTATAATATCTATTAAATCACATTTCCGCTAAGTTCTCATTGTATAAATAATTTACACTTATAGGTTTATTGAAAAATATTAAAATTATTGTAACGGTGTATTGTTTTTATTTTTAAATTGGTTTTGAACACGGCAACTAAGGCCATTAGCTATTAGTACTAGCGATTAGCTATATTGTAGGGATCGCGGTTGATAGGGTTGGTACGGTTGGTAAGGTTGGAACGGTTGGTAAGGTTGGAACGGTTGGTACGATTGAAATAGTTGGTTGACAACACGTGTATTTGTGGTAAGGTTTTTCCCTGTCTAGTTTTACCCATCCGGGAACTATACTCTATTCAGAATAAGAACAGACTGCATCGCAACTGCGCTTGCCCTCAAAGACCACTTGGTGGCCTATTCGTTGACTCTACGGAAAGAGTGAATATTTGTAGAGGTAGACGTAGTAGGGATGGATACGCGAACAACTGTGTTTTTATAATAAAAAAAAAAAATGAAATATAACTGGACAGTATGGTCAGATACTCATGTCCATTCATCAGATGAAAATGCGTATAAAGGAATCCATCATAGATATATTGATGGCGTAGTACGAAATGAATAAGACATTATAATCTGTTTAAAAAAGATAATATATACCTATACTTAATGATATTATACATAGTTTCAGAAAAAACAGACGATAAATTATTCATTTTTAGTACATATTTTACGTTGGTACGTTGTGCTCTATACGCTCATTATTCAATGTACGATGTATTCCATAATTTCTATTACAAATGCTCCACATATCCCGTGGTTTATACAATATATACTTGCGACACGATATTACGCAAACAAATACGGAGCAAATAATAAGTTTTCAACATTTTCGACAAAAACGTGACCCGATTTCACAAAGTAATGCTCTTACAACTCCGCAGAGATGCGATACTCGGCGATACATGCACATATAATATTATACAATAATATACTGTCGCGGTTCCTATATAACACAATAACTACGACTACGAGGGTCGTGTACGTAACGCTCGGGATTCGAATAATAATATTATAATAATAATAATATATTTTTTAATCGCCGTTTTCATGAATGGACCCGCGTTTTCAGGAAAACACTACGAAACAAACCGCTGCTGTCGCTTCTACAATAATTTCACTCGACGATTTTTAACCGGTTTCCGCTTTTACAATATATTATATTGTTATAATACAGACAGAAGACACCATTATAATATTATAATAGTACAACGGTGTACCTAACCCATATATCTTTTTTTCCTCCTCTCGCTGCAGTGTCGCGGCGGCGGAAAACGGGCGCGTTGACATTTCGAAAGCAAAACAAATCGCATTTAAAGGCACACACACGCACGCAAGCACACAATACGCTTTGGGGCCATTTATCTCTGGAAGTACTGCACTGTTCACCTGGTCAGACCACCGGCTATATATATATCTATCGGCTATATATATATCTATCGGCTCCGGGGGACACGTACAAATCGTTATCGTAATCGGTGCAGTTATTTTATTTTTTTTCGTCCTCGTTGTCACGCCGTTGTCACTGTTGCCATATACCATCATCCGGCTTGCTATTAGCGACCCTTTGCTATAATATCTCAACGGGGCTCGGACCACTAACCACTATAATATAGAATAATGTTAATATGTTAAAGGCACGTAAGGCGTAGTTAGACATAAACACTTCCAGTTCTTCTGATCGATTTCCCAAGCTCTTGATCGGATGTGATGAAAAATTGTTTGAAATATTCGTACATAATTTGCTATTTTAAAACAATAGACGTGTTGATTTGTATTATTTTACGGCTATTTTCCAACACATATTATTATTCTTACAATACAGGTGAGTGGTTATTTTCGTTCGGGTATTTTGATTATTGAAACAAACGTAGATATCGTGATATTACCTTTACGTGGATGTACGCACCTCTGACTAACGGACCTGTGTCACAGCTGCCGTTTCGATATAGTATTATGATGATGTTATTGGCAGTGATAATATCGGCTTGGCGGCCGTTCAGTTATTCTCCTTTCCACCGTCCCGTCCGGCCAGTCGGCGCTAATGAACGCCAACGCGCTATTTTCACTGTACGCGATGCAGACGACTTTAATAACTCTCCATTCGAAATAAATGGTCCAACAAAGTAATTTCGTTAAAATTATATTGTTTTTGATACCGTGTGCATGGGGACACACGACCGATGGCGATAGCTCAGGACGTATCGAGCACGTAATTTAATTGGTTTCTTTATAAATAGAATAGATATTACACAAAAAAAATAAAATAAAACAAAACACAACATAATGAATATACTATATAATAACAACGTAGGTAATTATTTTTCGTTTTCGAGACGCGCAGATTTTACATAAAACACGAATGGCTCTGTAGCTATAAATACTGTTGTATGATTATGTGTTGCAGACAAGAGTATATAATATGAACGGACTACATTAAAAACGAATAACCATGTTCGACTTTGTCTATTCGATATCGAGTTTACATCTACGATTCAATATCAACTTCATAATTCATTGAGTTTGAAATGTCTACAAGTCCCTAATAGGTAGAATATTTATTCACATAATATCTTGTACACGTTTGATGCCAGGTCGTGGGACCTCGTATTGGATCAACCAAAAATAGTAGTTACGAAGTATAATATTCAGACTGAATTGAATAAGTTTGTTTTTCGCGAATTATACCGTATGTAATCAATATTTATTGTGAGTTTGAAATTATACAAGATTACATTATATATTCAAATAACAATTACTACCTATGTAAAGTGATCAATCAATATCAATAAAAATAATAATATTATAAAAACAACGGTCGTCTTTTTATTAAACATAACAATATATATCGTCCGACCGACCGAGTTGACTATTGTGCTAGTATAATTATTTATAGTAATTATTGGTAATACACTTTTAGGTATAGGTGTTTTAAGAAGTCGTGTAGTGTGTGCTACAACAATACTCTCATAGGTTCTGTATCGATTATTCGTTGAGAAAAGATTAATATTTTAAAGCCCACATATTAAAATAATTAATAATATAATATCCTACACTCGACCCGGATAATATATTTTTATTTTTTTTCTCGCTCGGTCGAAGTCGGTCCTCCACAAGCAGCAGCAGCAAAACGCATGTAGGATATTGCTGTGCATATTATAATTTATGCGAATGAAAAAACGGATACAACGTATAGATAGGCACTATATACTCTTATAGGTATAGACTACAACACTCGCGTATATTATATCATGTCGCACACACATTATAATATCATTGTTTTTAGCATATTATTATTACTATTATAATAATATAGTGTATACGCCTCTTGACGAAGCGATTATTCACGGGCACACGTCGTATCTTGCGCACGTTCTCGCACTTGGTCATTTGTCGGCCGACGACAATGATACTCGTGATATTATTATTATAATGACGCATACCACGCGAATCGGCGAATTCAAATTGGATTTGGAAAAACTCGGGCTACGAGGGGAGGCGCACTACGACAAATTTTCGTCTCTTCCTCCGTCAATTTAACATTTAATATATTATATAACGAACCGCCGCCGGTTTCACGGACCATTGAACTAGCAGTCCAAATACCTATATATATATACACCTTTTCCACAAGTATAACATACTTTCACAGCGGCAGTGCGCAGATACTTATACGCTACATACGTGTTTGTGTGTGTGTGTGCTTTATATATCGGTCGTTCACTCCTAGGCGGACGAGTGAGCAGTAGGTGCACCGCGGGTCGTTTCGGACAAATGAAGGCGATTCCTTATTATTTTGGAAAAAGCGTCGTCTTGGCCCTCGCCGCGAGTCTAAACAGACAGCCCCGACGGCGACCTTAACGTCCGGACGCAATAAACGTGATTGGATTATGGCGCACTTTGTGTCGATTACTGTTGTAGCTGTATAGTTTAGTACAGCGGGTCTATAGATATATACGCCACGATTCGCCGAGAGACGACTACCCGCCGGCCAGTAATTTATACGCACAACTTGCGCGACACTTACACATATATAAACATATTAGTCAGGTATATATCACCGCGGCGACGCGTCGTGTGCTTATACGATGTATATTTTTCTCCCACGCGAAAGACACAACGGGGGAAAGATAATGAAAAAAAAAGTACATAATATAATACCTAACACAATAATATAATAATATTTTTATAATAATAATAATAATAATAATAATAATAATAATAATATATATATACGCTGCAGTCGCGTAAAATATTATATCCTATACACACTGCAGCACTGCCGCATATTATGCGTCTTATACACATAATATATATATTATGGAGGGGAAACAGATATTCATCATGTGTGTGCGTGCGTGTGCTCTATTGTCACCCGAAATCCCATAATATATTATATATATTATTATTATATACGCCGTCCGTAATATATATGATCGTCGAACGCTCGCACACACGCGCACACGTATATAATATGTGTAGATATATGTGTGGAGACAGAAAGGTTCCTCTATAAAAGTCGTTCGAGTGTCATCGACGGTAAGAAAGAAACATTGTCGGCGATATTATGTATATATATATATATATAAGTATAATATGTATGCGGCTGGGAAAGCGGTGGCGGATAAAAAAATAAAACCTATATATCGTGAGTATATATACGTACCTACGCGCGGGCGCGTGTGTGGATATATGAACCGTTGACAATGGGCCGGAGAGTTAAGACAGAAAAAAAAAACACAGTGCGGTACGAGAGGGCGAAATAAAAAAGAATGGAAAACCGAAAAAAATTCGCTCCACATTGTATGTGCCTCTATATTATTACACATATCGTACGTAATACGCGTCTATACGCACGCAGAGCGTTCACCTAGTCGCGAACACCTGGACCCCGGTGATTTCCACCCTCGTATCTCCTCCATCGCCTCCACCGCCGCCACCACCGCTGGCCCCGCATCGTAAGTACATGTACCACCGCGTCGTATACCGAGCGGTTATTTATGTTTTTTAATATACACGAAAATCCGAGTGAACCCGTTTTTCCCTTTATTTTTTTATCATCCGATTTGCTACTCCTTCGCCGGCTGCTCTTTTTCAATGATATAATGCATCGTCGTATATAATATTATATGTATATATATATATAAGTACGCGTCAAGTAGATATCGCGCGCGCGCCGTCTTATATAATATATATTATTATTTATCCTTTTATTTTTCAAAAGAGATTAAACCGTTTGAACCGTCGCAAAACCGTGAGTTATAACTGTGGTGTTTTTTTTTGTCTACGAAAAAACTGACAACTCACAAAAAAAAAAACACCCGACAATGACGCTAAACGCACTCAAACCGCTCGAGAAACTGCGTGCAAAACTGTCATATTTTTATCCCTCGTCGGGTATAAGCGCGTTCGCCATATGTTCGCTCATATTTTAGTGTATGATATCTGGAGATATAATATTATAACATTTCGAGTGGAGGTTCCTATAATAGTATACCCACGTCCCACACCTCATAGTATACCTACATTCGAGTGTCGTATAAACTATAATGTAATAATTTTGTAGCGTTATTTTATGATTCCGATAAACTGCGGGGTGAAAATTCGTATTGTAATATTCTAATGGGAGCGATATTTATACAACTTATACCTCTTATTATCGCACTACAATATCACGCCTGTAACGTATGATATTAGATTCCGTTGTTTTAATATACGTGCGATACTGTCAAGTAGAATTCGTGGAACGTTCGTGTTTAAGTCTCTGAAATACGTTTAGGTAACGTAAAATTATTTATTTAATTTTTCAGTCGTTTTATAGTATACCTAGTATATTGTTTGGACGGTGTTTTTTAAACGTATTTTTTTTTTTTACGTGGGTAAAAATATCATAATTACGATATAAAAGTTATAAAATATACCATTACATTCAATTAATTTATTAGGACTGCTATGCAGGTGTACGTATTCAATGTATATTATTATCATCGATTTTTTTTTCCGCTACAACTCTGCTATACGCGTATTCTACATTTTTGTGTTATAAGTAAAAGTTTGAAAAATTAGCTCAAGCTTAAAATGGAATAACAATTATTATTGGTGCATATAAAATTTAAATTAAAAACGATACTAATTCGTTTATCGTGGATGAAGGGATGTATTTTCTTAGGATTTTCATCCTGCAGTGGTGCCGGACGATGGTATACGGCAAATGATTGAATTATGAAAATTCGCGTCGTTTGACAAGCGAAATAAATGAATAATAATAAATATAAAAAAAGGAAGGAAAACCGCACCGCACCCTTCGCGCAGCGGTCCACTCGCGTACCTTCCCCTCCCGCACGGTTTCCGACTATACATGTATACGTGTTTAATGTTTATGTATAATGTATATATATTTTCTGTTGGAGGTTATAATTCGAAGGTACTTTTTACGCATATATCTACATGTAGACGAAGACAAATAAGCTTACTCACTCGGCGACGACGGTTGGCGCGGTATGCGTGCGGCGGGGAGGCCGCGGCGGATCGAGAACGAGAGCGGAGGATATATACCGCGGCGGCGGCGGGGGTGGTATTGCTAATCAACGTCGGGAACCGTATTTTCGTCGGGGACGTCTATGGCGGCGAGGAGAGACCGATGCGCGATATTGAATATTCATAAGATTTAAAGGGAAATGTTTGCTTTAAAAGTTGTCCGGACCCAGAAGACTGCCGATTTTCCATTCACTCGTGAAACCCGCCCCGCAGCGCAGCCGGCTACCCCGCCGCCGCTGCCCGCAATAATAACATTGCATTCCGCCACCCTCCGCGATGCACCGCACGCGTATTATAATGTATAACCTGCGCTACCCGCTCGCTGGCCCACTGCATACGCGTGTGCCCACCCCGTCGTGCGACGTTATACGCACTCGTATATATTCTATTCAGTTCTCCTCGAAAACCACCACCTCGAGCACCCCTCCGACACACCGAAGTACGTTCATCGGAAATTTGGAATATTTAGATTTATTCGGCGGCAGCACCCCGCTAGTATGTGCTAACGCTCGTGCCTACGCGTATTATACTATAGACACATCGAGTTCTCCTCTCGTACCCACTACCGCGGTCGTAATGTTTTCCAAATCGGTGTTCGTCTTAATATTACACCGTCATATAATATGTTTTTGTACGAGTATATAGTAATATCTATTTTTTAGTATTGTCGTACGCGTAAAAAACGACCATTATCTGTATAATACAATGCGATATAGGTATAACATGAATGTATATTATATAATATATATATAAATTGTAAGTTTGAGAGACGATGTAAACTATATAATATATTATTCGGTCAGAAATTCCGACGCTAATCTATGAGGTCGTTTATGGGGACCGTTCTACAGGTGTGCCGGGAGGGGAATAGCGGCGGCACATGAAGAATTCCTAATGCGATATTAATATATTATTATGTTTTTTTTTCCAAATCTATTAAATAGTTTAGTTGGAAATAATATCGGTTGATGGTGCAGCAGGTATTAATATAGTAATAACCGAAATGTTCATTCTCGATTCCGACCAACCAAAATCTACAGAGTTGAAACCTATGAAAAACATATCAATAACTTGTATGCCTTATTTAAATTTAAAAAATAATAGAAACTGTCGAAGAGATGTAGTCTTGTAGACCCTCATCTGTTATATTATATTGATATTATGATTTGCAGTTGTTGTTGTTGCTACAGATTCAAAAATCGTATAGATACGCTGATATAATTTATAATGTTATTTCCAACTTATATCGATAGTCTTGCGAAGAAGTTTTTAATTAAAACAATATTAACGACGTATAAGTCGTAAACACACGAATAAATTCACATATCGTAAAATATGCATAAAACCATTTGTGCGAGGCCCGTTACTATGTATACATTATATAAAACGTGGTTTAGAATAATTGATAAGTATTCGTGTTAACGGCCTCGGTAGGACGGAGTGGATGGGAGGGGGAGGGGGGACACGGGAATAATAATAATTCAAGAAAAGCCCTCGTCGTCGTCGTCGCCGCCGCCGCCACGCCACCGCGTCGTAGTCTTTCGCACCCCCCACAAACACATCGCTTCGGGTCCGTTCGTTATAATAATATTATTATTGAAATATATGAAGCGTTGGCTGCAGCGTTTTCGCGTCTCGATCGGTATCAGGACGCCACCTACACATGCATATAATATATAATATACTCACGATATCTCCTGATACAATATAGTGCAGCAGCTGATTTTATGGTTGTGTATATTATACGACTATTATAAATTGGGTAGAGCTACAGCAGTTTTCCCGACTTTCTCGAAGGGGCTCTCCTTGTAACAGTAGGTACATAATATGTTTCCGAGGCGGCGGCGGAGGGTAGAGTTTAATTTAATTTCACGTGACTTATGGGCCGATCGTCGGTGGCCGAGCTGTACAACTGCAGCGGTGTGGAGGTGTACATATTATATTGTATTGTATATACGTATACGCGGGATTAATGGTTAATAACCAAGGGAGGAGAGCGGAGGGGACGACAAGAAAAATCAGACGCAATTCCGTTTGCCACTGACGTGAATGGATCGACCGTGACAATTTAAAGACGCGCGGTCGTGTCGCCGCCACTGTTGTTTTTGCCAGAATCGTCTGCTTAACGCGAGAGAAAGGGTTGCGGGCGTGTGGGTGGTGGGTGTGTGTAAGCGCACGCTCGTGATCGTCAAAAGATTGATCGGACCCTATCATTCAATTCTGTTGAATTATCGTCGTCATATACGTGTGCGTGTGTGAGCTTCAGCGGCAGCCGGGGATAAATGATGTACGAGGTGAAAACAACGTCGTTCCGCAACAATGATACAATATTTTAGCAATAATAATAATAATAATAATAATAATACTATTATGAAATAGCCAAAATCTGAGCCGAACAGGTATAAACTATAAGTGCAGAGTCTATATATAAAATATACTCGTAATATACTAATAGCACTGCGTGCGCCATGTATTTCGCAATATTATTATATTATATTGGTGGAACTTATCTGAAATATATATTAAATATATATAAAGTAGTATGCACGTACCTAGCAGGGGCAGATTTAAATATGGTACGGTGGGGCTTGTGCTAATTTTTTTTCAAATTATATCCATAATTATGGTACGGCCATAATAATTCTAATAAAATATAGTAAAATGCCAGGTTGTCATCGAAGAACGGAATTAAATTGGGTTTAGATTTGGTAGTATTTTCTTATTAATTTTCCGACTTATGTAGCTACAACTAGCCAAATGCCGCATCAACAATTCCTCGCTTCCACACATAGGTGATAGTGATAAAACTAGCCCTGTTTTTTAGCGTGTGTACAATACTACAATGTATAGGAGGCTATATAACGGCTATACGATAGATTTCATGCGCCTGTAATGTTATGCGCGAGTGTGGCTTTGTAAATTTGTATCGAGAAAGCTGCCATCTCGGGTGGTGCGACTATAATATGCTTCAATCTGCGGTGAAAATCTTCTCTGGCTTATATTATAGACGTCTGTTATCGGCCGACACACACTGCACACGTCCATATAATATACTGCACGTATTGTGGCATGTGTGGTTAGACAATAGCTAGACGCGACGTTGGGCTAAATAATAATAATATAATACCATTATAGTGTATAGTGACATTTAGTCTCCGTGACTTATACATCATAACAACAATAACACTATACTATTATAATATCGTATTATGCTGAAGACGCGATCGGTTGACTTTTTGAATTTCAAACGGCGTTATAAAAAAAAATATATAATATTATCACAATATTGTTTTGTATTTTCGTCCAATACATTATATTATTATTGCATCCAAGATGGGATTATCGTTATTGTTATTTATTTATTTATCATACTACCTATACAGGGTGATTCACCAAACATACTCATCCCTATTTTTTGGTTTAATAACGAATTGATTTCAATTCTGATTTTTGGAATTTTTAAATACACTCGAAGACCATAATATTTTATAACATATGAGATTTTTCGAACAACTTATGGATGATCCTGTGACCATACAAACTTCTGTTTTCAAATGAGAACTGTCCATTTTTTATTCAAAATTATTTAATTGATCAATTTTTTTTGAAACATCGATGTATCTAATTCAAAATTTAGACGAGTCGTTTTTCAGTTATTAAACTATTTCAATTAAGGATAACAATCCTTAAAAAATATATGGTTGCACCGCACAAAGGCAATACTTTTTTTTTTTCGGATATTTTACCGTACTCAAGATTTCTTATATAATACGCAGTCTTTCGAACAATTTCGAAACGCTGCCGTTGAACTCGGCTGTAGTGTGACACTCATAAACTCTAATCCCGTTCGGGTTGAAAACGAGTGCGTACACAAACAACACTGCACATCGTATAAATATAATATATATTGTAGATGTGTGCACTGTGCATGCTATAAGACTTATAATATATAAGACGCTGTCCTTTTTCCGTGCAATACGCGTAGTTTTAGTATTTCCACCACCGGTTATTCTCGGATATTATATTATGGTTTACCAAAATAAAATCCTAAATAGGTTCAGTGCGCGTGTGTGTAAAAAAAAAAACAATTAGGGTTGCATGTGTGTCCGCGCCGAAAAGACTTATTACAGCCAGCGGTGGGAGGGGGGGGGGTGTGCCTTAAGTATTTTAATCTTCAAGATGTTTCGAATTAAATGCTACCTAATAATCAAAGTGGTTTCGTTTAATGATTTATACGTTTATATTTTTAATGAAACATTTATGTTCCTGTAAATTATGTATAAACGTTAAAAAATGTATATTTAAATATAATATATAAGCATACTTGAGATTCTTAGAACATTAAAATATAATTAATAATTCCATCATGTCGTATTTGTTTTAATCTTCAATATGCATATATCGTACTTTTTAAAATTAATAAAATATTATTTTCACCATATTTATTTAGAAATAAAATGTAAATTATCTGTATAACAACTTATGAGATATAAATAACTGTTAACTTTTAAAGAACTTATAATTTTAAAATTCTCAGCACATTTTCTTACAATAAGATAACTACTAAAATTTAAAATTCATAATTTATACTTAATATCTAGGTTATACTGCAATATCAAGTTGATTTATTTGATTTTACAGCTCATGATAGTATACAAGTATAGATATAATATTATAATGACATCTTGACTTCAATAAAATCAATACCTACATATAGAAATTGATCAATGGTGTAGATAACTATTTAAATTTTAATATCTCAGAGAGTAAAATTTTTTAAATGTCACATATTGCATTGCATTTTAAAAATTAAATGCAATTTTACCTGTAGATATTATTTAGATATTATTAATGTTATTTTTAAATGCATTCATCGAAAACGAATGGTATAGCAATCAATTATTATTAGTCATTTACCCATCGTTACATCAGTTTCTGTAATGGAAAAGATTTCAAACATAAAACATAGTAGTTTAACATAATGTTTAAAATTAAGTCTGATAATCACGGTAATTAATATCAATAATTTATACACCTAACTTATTCAATAACAAAATAAAACCTAACGCTCTGGCAAACAGCCAAAAGGCAATTAAAATATTTTTTCTCGAACTTACACTGCCTATGTAAAATTAAATGTAAAAAAATATTCACAAGAAGTTTTAAATGTATCACCAGACAATAACTGCCAAATATTTCATATTATGTTTTGTTTGACTGCATCACTGACATGTGTATTGTATGATTAAAAAAAAAAACAAAAAACAATTCGTAAAAATATGTCTTTGCCCTTAACCCAATTTAAATAAACATTCTACTTAATTGAATTAAAATTTTTTTTTAACTTTAGACAGCATATTTTCACATCAAAAAGTGTTGAGAACAGAAAAAAAACTGTATTTTATTTTTAAAATGCAGTACAAATTAAAATCGTCTGTTGATTTTAACTTTTTATTAAAATCGAATTTAACAGGACGTACTATAGTAATAGTACTTACCTACTTTCAACGAACGCCCCTCTGCACATAAACATTTTAATTTGAAGGCTTATTAAATGTAGCAACTATTTGATTTTCTGAATACGATATTAATTACTTTGGCGCAGTTAATCTGTCCGTTTGAAAAATATTTGTTACGTGGAATAACGTGATGCGTGAAAATTGAAAAACTAATATCAATTTCTTGGAAATTATAATACTCTGCAAATATCTGCACAGACTGGTTATTTTCCGTTTCAACTGTGAAAAATTCCGATCGTTGCGTCAGTCACTCGAAGGGTTGAAACGTGTATAAAAATATCCTAAAAATAAAACTCCCCCAACAACCGTAACGATAATAATATGCTTACACAAAAAAATCTATCAAATTGTTATCCTTTTATTATTTCGATTTCTTTTTGTCGTACATTAACACTTGTGGGATCGCTTTTACGGTGGTAAATCGCTTTTGTGTGTGACCATTTTTCACATATTTTTTTTTATTATTCATTCGTCTGCGTTATTATCATTGAATTTTCTTTAACGATTTTTTTTTTCATACAACGAGGTCTATCCATTCCGATCTTGAAATCACCAGACGTTGTTTTGACTGTTCGGGGATTTTAATGGTTGACCGAATCCTGAAGTGACACAATCGACGTGGGAGCACACTGCGGAGGAGTATTTTTCTCGGATTATGAAGGGTTGAACGGTTTTCTCAGCCGAGGCACAGCTGTTTTTCGATTGACAAAATTCAATCGAGAAAAAAAATAAACACCGAACATTATGTCACACTCGAATAACAATAATGAATAAAAAAAGCAAAAAAAAAAATACGAGTAAAGAGAACTCTTAAAAATCAACGTACCTATCTGATATTTGCGCACCAAAATATTTGTAGACTAGTGGTAGGCGGTCACTGACATTATTTTATATCATTATTATTGCTGTTGTAGTTCCCAATATTAATATTTCGAATCCTTACTTTGTTGGTCGACGAATTTCGTTTCAAAATAATGACTGACCGTATACACACAGAGCCATCTAGCGGCAACGCTTCGCAATCACGTGCGCGACCGCTAACGCGTTTCCGGTTCGTCTGAAGATCGTAACCGGATGTATAGAGGTAAAATCTAGTGGAATACGTGTGTAGGCACTTTATTGTGATAATTAATGTTATTGTATAGGTTATTCCGATACGTCGTCATTGACGTCGAGACATAATAATGATGATATATTATAATATAAAGTAGATTTATTTTACAAGCCTATCGTTTCACAGATATAATAATTAATTGGTCACTTTTAGGCGGGAATACTAATAAGACGCGTATACCCCCGCAAGAATATGATCGATTTTGTCGTGACATTCGTGCTAAAACAATAATCTATGATATCGTGTGCGAATAACATAATAATATAATATAACGAGGGTGTGATGTGGTGTGCTCAAGTACTCGCGACACCATAACGGGCGGAAATCAGAAGAGCAACTTATAAAAGTTGGAAAAAGTGCCACCAGCCCTCTGTAGAATACGAGGTGTTAATATATTTGCCCTCTGAGTGCATTCACGCTGTGTTGTAGTAGCTGCTCAATATAATATGAGTATATATTATATTGTATGATTGTGCGCTAACATTAGTATAATCAAATTTGAAATGTCCTCCTATAGCAGCAATTGGAAACTGACGCCGAGTACCTTTTTTATGCTCATAACGTGCTGCGTTTTAAAATTAACAAGAAAAATATTGAATTTAATGAGATTTATTTCTTTTGTTTACCACCCATATTAAAAACATTCAATTATTTCATATAATGATTATAAATTGTATTTAATTGAAAACAAAAAATAGAAATATTAATTACAAGAAAAGCTATAATGTAGGCATGGGCACTTAAAATAATAATACAAAATATGTTATATGCTCGAAATAGGCCTTTTATATAGATTCTCAGTACCTACTGCAAGTATATAGCGTATTAATTTTAATTAATATTTTAATTATTATTTTCAACGTATTATTACGTATAAAAAATAATATATTTTTTTAGAAATAGTAAATAATTGTTAATAGGAAAATGAGCAAAAAACAATGCCGTTCGTTGGACGATTTGGTGTTTGAGGTCTTGAAAAGACTGCAAGTTTGATTGTCCCACACAAACACCGATGAGGCCAATATAGATTTCGTATTTTTGATCGTATATATCGCACAAACATAACATAATATTCATAGTTGTATTATATTTATTCACGTTTCACGGACGTTAATTATTGCCGACGGACATTGCAGACTTTGGCATGAGCATTTTCATAAGACATATTACGACGACCGTAGATGTCACCAGAAAAAAACGGTAATTCGTTTTGACGTCGCCCGGCGTCCGAATCCGTTATACTTCTCATAGACACATAATATTATAGGTACACGGAAAAACCGGTAAACAGACTTGACGTCAATTCAGATGGATTTTTTCCGGGAAAGTGTGTGTGTGTGTGTGTGTGTGTGAGTTGGGGGGGGGGGGGGTTCTTGTCAACGTCAACATTCGTGATTAGAGTGTTTTTGACGCGAGCGGGGAAGAAGTTTGACGAAATCATACGAAGCGGTTTTTTATTTTACTACAATAATTTTCACCGAAAATAATGGAACGCATTTGGTGCATGCATAATATTTATAATTTGTTTTTCGACCGAAATACACAACAAATACAACGCGAGCACTCGAGGGCAACGCAATGACGATAATAATATTATATAGGTACATTGGACGCGTCGTAGTTTTCGACTCGTACGCGTTATAATAATATTCTATATAGGTATTTGAATTTTAATTTCGTTCTCGTCAAGAGACGTACGACGCACACCTGTTTCTGTTTACTATATTTTATAAGATATCTACCTACAATTCGATCGTTTAACGATTTTTAATCAGACCTCGACTACGTATCATAACAAAATAATATAATATCCATACTAGAACTTGGCGCGTAGAACATATTATATTTTAATTTCGATAACGCCGCCGCCGCCGCCGCCACTGAGTGTGTTGCCTGTGTATACCTATTAGTAATTAACAAATAATATAATATATTAATAATATTCTTACAAAATAATGATAACACGTTCGTATCGAACGTTGCCGCCGCAATCTGCCACAACGGGGGTCACCAACCATTTCCAACAAGCGAGCCACATTAAATTTTTTAAGCTTATCTTGTGATCGACTACTCTTTGTTCAGGTATTTTAAATATTTATATTATTACATCCAACATGATAGTAAATTGCATAATAATATTATTCTTTGAATATTACTTCATTGGAATCTGGAAAATCGTATGTTTTTCATCGCTAGTAAAATGGTACTCGATCAACAGGTATTGGTGTGATTGGTTTTTAATGAGTTTGGCCAATATCCATGTAAAGATCAATCCCTGGGCCACGGCGTCGTCGACCGCGGTTTCACCGAGCGCTCACAGAAATAGCCCAACCGCGTGAAACCGTCACACGAACGACACGCGTGAGGGATTAACTCGACTTCGGTGTTTGGACGAACAATTTTTTTCGTGTTTTTATATATATATATATATATATTTTATTTAGACGGTCTCTGGCGATGTTTTCTAGCTCGCGCGCCGTTCGCTCCTAATCCGCCGGGCGACGGATTTATCGCCTTGTTGTCGCGCTCGAACCGTAATAATATTATTATCACCGTGGCATTATACACGTGAAGGGACACGATAATATTTAATAACATCGTTATTGTCGTTACTTTATTATTTATAACATCACGAGTGTAATGTGTACGATTCGACGATGACACGCCGAAAACGATTTAACAGAAAATATCAAGACGTGTCGTGTCATGTCATATTATTATTGCAGAGTCGAAAGGCCGAAAAAAGTTTCAAACGAAAATTTTCATGAAATTTGATAAGTCTTGAAACTTTTCATCACCTGCCAAAGAGTGATGGATTCCGTTATTGAAGTATCAATCGTATTTTAATAAATAACAGCAGCTAACGAATCACTATATTATATTATTTATGGAAGGTGAGATGATGTATTATTTTAATCGTGGAATAGGTATGAAAATCATATTAAATGAAAAGTTTCAATTTTTTTTTTATGAAAAGTTCCACCGGGCTAGTAAAAACATAAAATTTTTACGTCTCCGGTCTCACCGTGTACGACTTGTCGGTCGCGACTGTGTTTGCAGTACGCGCGTTTCCGCGGCGGCGGACGGGCAGCAAAAAATAACCGCTGCAGCGGAATGTGAATAATATTACACGACCGATATCATACGACAGACGGACGCGGACGAGCATTTTGACGGCGGAGGTTGCCAAACGTCGACAGCCTTCGAATCCGCGTAGGTACGACACAATATTTTGGCCCGTGAACGTAATAATATAATTGCCATCGTGATGCAGTCGAGTCTCGTTGACTCGAATTCCGTCAAATAGAAAACCTCGATAAGTCGAATTTTTTTCTCGCCCACTTGAATAATTGTTGTGTCTGAGTATTGTTTTTCAGGTGTGTACCTATGATTTGGAAAATATTATACACGAGTCGAAATTATTTTTATTCCCCCGAGTTATCGAGTCACACAGTACCTGCAATATCACATAATATTATAACTTTTGTTTGTACCTCAGCCACTGTCAATTCAAACGACTGTAATATTATCGTTTTTTTTCATCCATCTCGGCGACACCGTCGTCGTTTCTTCTTGTCACCAGGTCGTCGGGGAAATCATATTATGCCGCCTTGTTACGAACACCACAACTGCAGTGTATTTTACGATGTAAAAAAATTATTATCTCGAGTTTATTTTGAAAAATTTGACATCGATCTTTATCCATTCTGACGATCCCCGCGAGTATGCTGCAGTATTATAATAATATATTTATTATATTAATGTCACTACGGGGACTGCAGGAGCCTTGCCGACGGAAAAAATCTCACCGGAACCCTTATACATATTTAAATATTTTAGCAACCGGAACCGATATATTTTGATAGTATACTAAAGTCATTTTTCCATTTTAATAATGTATTCGATATAGTTAGGTACATGGATTTTTTTTTGTCATGTCCGTGTATAAATATTAAACATTATGATTAAACTGGTTAAAATCCATATGAACTGTGACTGACATTTTTAATTTTCTATAACTGGAATCGATCTTTGTTTTTTGCTGATAACCGTGTATTGAAACCTGAACAGACTTAATCAGTATTTGTAATTATAACAACTCAAGCAGAAATCATAAAGATTTCAGTAAAACGATAAGAATGCCAGAAGTCGATATAGGTATATAGGTGTAGATAAATTCTCCTCTCGTTTAGTCAATACTTGGGTACCCAAAATGATAAATAAATCTAAAATTATAAAAAACCGACATTTTTTTTCATTCTAAATTATGTTGATAAATCACATGTCAATTGAAACGGGTATCAATCTTATATTGTATGTCTTGGTATAATGCATCATAAAGACCTTTATAAGCATTTATTGTTAATTTTAAATGTTTCAAGAGCTAAATACTCAAATATTTATTTAAATAGATCCAAAGTTTTAAACTGAATCTGAACCTTCCAGTGCTCATATTTTTCATAAAATTAAAGTTTTCGATGAGTTTATAAACAAAGTTTTCATTTAACTCTTGCCAATTTTCCAGGTAAAAATTAAAATTCCGGAAAAACCCAAAAACTTTCTGAGAATGTTAGAAAAAATGCGCGTCCCCCCCATTAATGTGTGCATCAGCTTAGTAGTAAGTACACTTGGGCGTACGACGTTCCTTTAGGGGGGAGGTGACGTTTTTCGATGTATCCTATATATTTCATTCGTGTTCGTACAATTTATGGGTCCTACGGTTTTTTCCCCACAATCGTCAGGTATAGCGTGCAGGTACCCCTTTTATATATAATATAACAACAGTTTATATGATGTGTTTGTGTTGAATTTGAAGGAGCGAAAAAATGACTACGCCGTCCTCCTCACCACCCCACTGACAGCTAACGGAGAACTGTCACGGCCATACTCGGTGTTCGCGGAACAGTCCGAACGACTATACGTCATTTATATAACACGTCTCGGTCGTGCTCTATAATATACCGCGGTACAAGAGTTATAGCAGTTGTAGTGGTAATCGCGCAGGAAGAATATAGGAATAGGAGCAGACGAAAAAAACCACCGCTCTATAGGAATACAAAGAATGTGTGTGTGTGTGTGTGTGTGTGTGTGTGCAAGTACTGCGCGAGAGGTACCGCCGAGATTTATGTGATTTCGCGAGGCTCAACGCATGTCTCCGGCGAATCGATCAACAGCGTGCGGGCGGCGTTCACACTTTCACGGGACGGCTCCTCCTGCAGCGCAGCATCGCGCACGTATATAATACAATATATTATACGTATCCGGCGCGGGCCGGCCCCGAAAATCCGGAACACTTATATATACTTCCCAAGTTCTAACCTATATATATCAGTACATAATATACGGCATTTATATATATATATATATATATATATTATATATCTTTACGCGCGCGGAGTAACGAAAACCAAAGTGGTCGGATATCAAGTGCGCGGGCGAGCGTTTAGCTCTTAAGAGGGTATCCGTGTTTGGAGTGTACGTGCGTCGTGCATGTACCGGAAACGGTCGAGCTTTTAGTCGGATAGCTGTAAATTTTCAGCGCGTATATATTATATAATATGTGCGCGCGAGTGCGAGGAGTGAGCAGTGTGCAGCAGGAATCGGGTAACCCGACAAGACGCCATGGGCGTAACTAGAAATTTTCTTCTATACGTATAGTATATAGCCCCATTTTAGACCGGCGTGATATAGCGATATATACGCAGCTGATGGATATATTACGTATATATAGAAAGCTGTAGAGCTTTTATACTACCCACGAACACGCGTCCTATGTATAATAATATCATGCGTCCAATCCTTAATATCGGTATGATAAAAATCGCATAAACATAATATTAACTACCGTATAGATATCATTTGACTTTTTATTTTTTTTCTTGAAAAATTAGAACTATGCTCCAAACATAATATGTTATGGACGAGGATGAAACGATTAAATCAAACACCGTTTATCCAATATCGTATACTTACTTATTATATAATATTGTAGGCCCGCGAGTAATATAATATAACATATTAAAGACGCCACACACTGCAGCGGTGGCGGTAAAATTGTGTCCGGACTCATTTTGCCGTAACCACTACTGCCACCGCCAACCGCCACCGCTGCAGTGTGTGGGGACCTTTATACATTTTTTTTTTATTGACTTATGGAATTGACATCTGAGGTCATTAGCCTGAAGGTTATTTTAGTCGATTTTTACTGTGGGGTAGGGTACGGTTTGAAACACGTGTGTAATGTGTATGCTGCGAGGATTTAACACTAACATGCCGGGTGGTCACCCATCCGAGAACTAGCTACACTGGCTGATGCTTTACTTCAGAACACGTTAGTGACTGCAGAGGCAAACCACCGTGCCATACAAGGCCACAATATGTATATGTATATATATATATATATCGTATTACTCAACGTAAATGTAGATACGCGAAGTGAACACAAAAACGATTAACGATACAATAATATTGTACCGATTACCGACCCCGGTAGCGGTTATTCGTATTTTGAGCTCGTTTACCGGACGCTGAGCAAACAACGCGATTTATTTTTGAAACCGTGGCAGTCTCGGACCCTCGACGACGCGATGCACCCATAAAATATCATCGCTGAACCGTGACATTTTTGTTTGCGTTCGGCAGTGGCTGCTGCTAAATAATAATAATAATAATAATAATAATAATAATATAATATAATATAGTATGTATGTGTGTGTGTATATGATAGTGTAGTTACGTGTACGCATATATATCGCTCCCGTCCGATAATATATTATTATGTTACAATGTTATATTATTGCAGTTGGAGGCCGATCCGTTACGTTTTCGAGACTTTTGACTTTTAAGGGCTATTTTATAAGCCGAAGACGGAGACCATGCACCGTCGCACGAGTATAAAAATATATTATTATAAACAAACACGCTGATAACTACATATGCTATTGGACCGGTAAAACGCAGAGAAAGCGTGTGGGGGATTACCTGGAAAAATACATACCATTTATATTACATCATAATATGGTTTTGAGACGACTTTGGCCCCGACTAGGTCATAAATAGACCGTAGACCTGTAGTTGCATGCTTGTGTGTTTATATGCGTATAGAGTCGTTCGACGTCTGTTAGGTACGTATTAACGACATGCAGATGAGCGTCTCAGTAAAACTGTCGCGTTCATTTAAATATATATATATAGGTATGTAATGTTTAAATATAAAGATACTGTAGATAGAGAGAGAGAGAGAGAGAGAGAGAGAGAGAGAGAGAGTGAGAGAGAGGTGATTTGTTTTTTTGTCCATCTCCGAATTGCCAGCGATTCTATAATAGTTCATTTTTGCGACCGCATACAAAACTAATCTACTTTTCGATATAAATCTGTGAACAAAGATACTAATATTATTATATCGTATTATAATAATAATATAATACTATACCCGCATCAGCAGTATTATAATATTAATAGGTGTGTGCGAGAGGATCGCGAGGGTTGCGATGATGTCGAGGTAAATTATTTTACCCTCTCGTCGAAATAAAACAGAGTAAATAATTACTATTTGTAGCCACACGTCTCGGCTACAATAATAGTTATAACCATAATTGCTGATGTGTATAAAAAATGAACGATAATTACGAGGAATAATACACAACAACGCGATGAGCAAGAAAATTAATTCGTCGTGTCGAATGTTTGACGATGGCTAATCCGTTTAGGAACGTCCAGCCTCCGGCAATCCTCGGGTGCCAGGTGCATGCTTTGGCGGCCGAGGCACTCTTAATTTAGTGTTCGTTTAAGGTTTGGTGTACGATCAAAACGATCAACGTCACCGAATTATTATTAAATTAAATATTATGTATTAACTGTTGAATGTCATGTAATCGCAACAATGGAATTTTTCTAAAAAAAAGTGACGATCTATCTGTAACGAAAATAATATTATTTTATTATATCATCGTACTAATTGTATTTTATAAAGCTCTTAGCAATAAACTGGGTTTTTTTTCTAGTTCAGGCTATTCAAATTCGTTTTGGTACTCTTTGGGAGAAAATTTCGATTTTGTTCAATGGGGTTGTACATTGCATGGGACTAAAATGTAAAATAAAACCCATCAAAATATAGTATTATAGTAGTATGTATATTGTATAATAAAATATATAGGTACCTATTCTTCGATACGATTTCGCATTATAATCAAATTCAATATTATTATAATATACGATGTGGCGCAAGAGGAATTTTTTAAATTTTAATTCACATTTACGATTTTTTAAATTATAAATTTTAATAAAGTTTTATTTATTCATTTTTTTTCTGGCAAAAAGACATTTCATATTAATAATTACGATTTATGGTTGACCGCTAATAATAATATTATACACATATTATGTGTTTTTAAAAAATGTATAAAACGTGTACTGCTTGTTATTTTCACGGTAAACGCAATCAAAATATATGAATCTTTTAGCACATTCGTCATCGTTATGCAGCTACAGAATTAACTATAATGAACATAAGCCACATCGTTCATACATGGCAATCAATTAATTTTGGGTTATAAATAATTATACAGAATATTCATAATAATAATTATATTATGTTCTGTAAGTCAAAAGGGTATCAAACCACATTGCCCATTGATTGAATGAATGAATGTACTATGGAAACCATGGTTGATACCTTGAAAATATTTTTTCCTATTTTGATTTCAGTTTTGGTCATTGGTATTTATTTTTTCCGATTTTAATTTCGGTTTCGGATATCGGTATTTATTTTGGTCCATTATTTTTTCATTAAAAGCATGAAATATTTAAATGTAATACAATAGTTTCATTGCATCCAACTATAATTATTATAGTCAACTATTATTATTATCAGATGATCAGAAAGTTAAAAGTTTAGGTAAGCAAGTTGTATTTAAGCTTTGTGTTGGATTTAAGCTTAAAACAAAGAATAATCCACATCATGCATTAGAAGACAAATTTATTTTTCATAATATGATTTCATTTTTCGATCTATTTTCAGTTATTGGTTTATAAAAAAAAAACTGTATACAATGTAAATAATATTATAAGCTAACATAATTTAATCACATCGTTATTACGTTATACAATCGCAATCATATCGAGTTATAACTTCTAACTTGTCTAGTTAAACTTCTATATATACGTATACGATATATAGGTATATAAATAATATTACCTCGTTAATTAAACTAATAGTAAGATGACTATATGAAATAGCGAAGGACATTCCACACGACTTACAAATATTAATCTTATTTTTTCCATGCGTCATCTACACATTTTACAATCATATAATAGGTATGTCACGTTATTAAAACACTATTGACGTGAAATGTTCTCAAGTAAAATATGCAAATTCGAAATGAAATAAATACACGAATTGACATACCTAATATGTACAAGAATCGTAAACAAACCAAATACAAATACATAACCCAACAGGACCAAGCGGTCCGTAATATTATAAATATCATTTTTTTTTTTTTTCGGTGGTTTTAAATTATCCTAATTTATTATATTATCGTGTAATACACCGCGTTTTAATTGGATTTTATTTGTGCCTGTATTAGCTGGTATGATATCTTGCAGGAGATCGCAAAACCGACGAAACGATTGCAGACGAACGCGTATGATTATCATGACGTACACAGCTATCGATTCTAATCGGTTTATCAACCTGCACCAATTATTATATTATAATGTATAATTAGTTTTCTAACCTTGTGGGGATCCAAGGCGTGTACGACCACTCGAAGGCGAAATATCTGTGCCGAGATAACCAAACCGCATGTGTATCTATCATTATAGGTATGTATATGTGTGTATATCGTTAACGTGACGAATCACGTGAAAACGCAATACAGACATTTATACAATATTTCGGTCGGCGGCGAGCGCACACAATGCGTACACACAATAACATATTATAGTATGCGGTATATGTTCCTTCAGACACAATTTATATTATATATATATATATATATATATACACGTCCCGAGGACCCTCTCCCCAGCACGCTGCACATACCACACATATATTATAATAATGTCAGGATATCGACTGCCATTGAAATTTCAATATGAAAAAGTATAATAAATATACACACACTTGTACGTATTATATGTGTATGTGATGTGTACACGTCGCAAACGTCTCTCTCAAACATAATAATAATAATAATAGTAATAATCGACCGAACCGCATAATAATATATATATATATACATACAATACAGTACGATATTATATGAAATCGCGCGGCGGCGTATGCGGAACGAGAAAAAAACGATTCTCCAAATCGGTTGCGGGAAAGTCGTCGTCGCGTCGTTTCCGTTTATTGCCAGTCATTTGCCACGCGCACGATAATGCGTCGTCGCGGGAGCGTGCGCGCGCCAAATCGCGTTCGACGTCTTTATAATATTATATTATAATATCGCATCGCGCCCCGTCGTGTGTGCGCGCCCGTGTGCAGATTCGAAGGCGTTTTAAATAAAAGTAAAAAAAAAAAAAATAGCTCGAAACAACAAAAAAGTAATAACCGAGTCCCCTTTTTTTCCTTATTATTTTCTCTCTCTCTTCTTCGTCTCCTCGTCCGCTTTTCTCCGTTTTTTTTTTTCTTTTTTCGATTCCGGTCGTGAAAAATCGTCGCCCATTTAATCCGCACGGACGATGGAGTTTTCGTCGCTCGCGCCGCCGTCGAAAACAACCGCAACACGCGGGCAACACGCGTTATTAGGTACATATCAATGATATATGATCGCCGTACACGAGTGTACCTTGCAGCCCCCCCCCCCCCCACCCAACTCGGTCACGATAAAAAGAGTCGTAACATTATTATTATTATCACGAGTCATTTTACGGCGGAATTGGATCGAACTCGAGTGCGCGCGCCGTCGCCCGTGTACAGGGGAGGGAAAAAAAATTGTATTCCCAGTTTTTAATCTCGACGATACGAGTGGCGGTCCGCGGAGTAGCGAGGGGGGGAGGGTGAAGGGGAGATTCGCGTATATACGATACGCACGTAATGTGTATAGGTATAGGAGCTGCTCCGGCTGGTGACGGAAAGGAATAGAAAGAATGGGAAGGAAGGAAAAAAATGTAAACCGTATTAATCACCCGGGGGGTAACGTTTAATATCGTTATTGTTATCGTTATTATAATATCGCCGAAGATATTATTATTACCTTGGCCATTAAAATCGAATCTGTCGTTCTTTAACGAGTTTTTGATGGCGAAAAATGTTCCACCCGCGGCCGATTAGTGCGCGCGCGAGAGACACTGTCCTGTCGCCTTCTCGCCCGCCCACCACCACCTCCACCTCAGCCGCCGCCGCCGTCGTAGTGGTGGTGGTAGTGTGATTGGAGTTTAATTCTAGACGACGGCGGGGAAAAATTGAAATGATTAAAAAATAATAATAATAAAAAAAAATACTAAAAAATAGTAATAATAATCGACATCAGAATTGGAAATTAGCCGTCGAAAAGTTTTTTTTTTATTTTTGATTGAAACCGCTCCTCTCGCGCATACTAGGGCCGCCTCGGGTATAATCAAATGGAATTTGTAATTTCCAATTTTCGCCTCTTCGTTTCATTTTATTTTTTCCTTCTTATATTCGTACACCGACAGACCGGCATACCCGCCGAACAGCTCATTCGCTGTATTAAAAAAAAAACCGAATATGAATTTCATATTTTGCTACACATAATATCATAATATATATTAGATACCCCATAGCGACATTATATTACCTAAGAATAATTATTATTTTTCCTATTTTTATGTTTGATGTTTAATTGAAAGAACTTGTCAGTTGATAATAATATATTATCTTGGTATCTTGGTAAAATATTTCATAAATTCACATAGCACATTTGAAGTCAACATAATTATGTCTAATTATAATCCAATGTCCGCACTCCTTTAAAATGATTATAATTTAATTATGAAACGTAATCTAATTTATATATTTCATTATGTGATTTAAAAATGTGTATGTGGTATACCTACTGCTGAAAGATAAAGATTTTTAAGATTTTGTTCACAGTCCAAAAAAATTAACCAGATATTCCAGATATGTCATTCACATATTTAAATATTTAATACGAACATACGAACGCAACTAAACATTTATTGTTTGGTAAATATTTGTTATGTTTTTAATCAAATGTAACAACACCAATGAAATTATAATTTAGTTTTTACATAAAAATATGAGATATATTTTATATGCCTTTCGTTTATTTATAATAAAAAAATGGCAGATAGATTTTGATTATAAAATGACAACACTTGATTATTTCGATTTTTAAAATTTTCAAAGATAATAATTTCTTGGTAATATTGAAATGTATTGGAATATATTATTGTATAATATCCAGCTAATGGTGTAATATAGTTGGTAGATGCAATAGTAATAGTATGATTATTTAAAGTTGGGTTTCTTAGAATAGAGAAGGATAATATTATTTGGCAAATATTAAACAATATTACAATACCTAGGTACCTAAGTAATCAATAAACCGTCAGTTCGATGTAAGATTTTATAAAAAAATAATAAAATGTTCTAAAAAAAAAAAAAAAAATTAATACAGCTATTTTAGAGAATTCAAAATTTAAATTATAGTTTTGTAATTTGATACGTTTTAAGAGTAAGAGTGAAGATAAAAATATAGAAATAATCAATTATGAAGTAATATATAAAACGGCTTGAGCATATTTTTTGAAAACAAGTTAAATACTTCTCAAAATATGACGTTTTGAAAAGTACATTCAAAATAATCACCCAATAGTCTATAAAAAAAAAACAACAACAATAAACCTTCGGCATAATATTTATTATTTACATAATTTCAATTCATTTTTTTTTTAAATATTTTAATAACGTGTTTCTTACCCTTCCCCTGTTGAATATTTCGTAGATCGAATATTATTGTCAAGACGATTTATTGAACGGGGTCGTTTATGATCAGCATCTGTCCATTGTGGAAATAAACGATAAAAAACAAATTGAGAGACGGAGAGAAAAAGAACTTCAGCTCGTTTCCAAAAATATTATCGAGATGTTACAACGCGATAAGGACGTGCGGGTTTTTGATTATTAAATAATATTATAATCCTTGTGAGTGAAAAAAGAAGATCTGCCGATATACGCCCGTTCTGATATTTATTGCTCTACGAGCTCACGTTTCTTTTCTTTTTTTTTTTTTAATAATAAAAGAATAATTTGTTTATTCGTCTGAGGCAATAAAATATAAATATATCTGACATGACAAAACTCATAGAACAAAAAACCAACAAGGAAGAGTGGCCATATATCTGTGTGTGTGTGTGTGTGTGTGTGTGTGTGTATATAATATATATTATATTTTTATACTCATTTCGTATACGTATATATTATATTATATATAAATACATAAAAATCTGTCACCGCAGTACGTGAGCTGGTTGCATTAACAGCCGGGGAAAAATTTCCATTGAACAAATGTCGGCTGGTAATAAAAAATAAAAATAAAAATTACATACGTATATATATCATTAATGGGAGCGGTTTCGTTTGCCGGTAGATTTGTGTTTATTTATTTTTTTTTTTTTTTTGCAAACACCGTTTTTGATATGTTCGGTGACGTTATCGACGACTTGTATCTGCTCGGTTCGTGATCCATTCAAAAAATATACCTACACGGAAATACGTGTAACGATGATATTATTATACTATGCGCAAAATGACTCATTCTCGGCATCATTATTGCATAGTATATTTATTTGTTTGTATGTCTTTCTTACATGCCAAATGTGCAGTTGACCGAACGAGCACATGTCGCTGGAGTGAACAATTCACCGGTATTATATACGAAGAAAATCGCAAACACGTGATGTGATTTATCTCATAGCCAAAACCACTTAAATATTTTATGTATATCATACGTATAATAGAGATAGATAGATAACAACCGGCGAGCATGGGTTTTTGTTTTTTACAATATGAACCATTCATAAGATTTGACCTCTGTGGGAACGGAAACGAGCCCGCGGTTCGTTTATTCAACAAAATAAAAATATTATTATAATAATAATAATATATTATACGCGCAGACTCGGTAGTCGGTTACCTAATGTTGAGTACCAACATCGAAACAAGTGATTTACATTTGAGATTGTTCGTTATATTTCTTGAAAAAAAAACAGAAATAGCATAAAGATCATCATGGGAAAACTTGTATTACGTTTGTATAAGTAATATATATTATGTCACGATGAACTGATAATCTACGAGAAATACGCAAATCGCTGTTATATGTATACATAAGCCCCGGAAGGATTTAAAGAAATTTATGCGTGGAAGTATAATATTTTTATACACATGCGAATAAAATACGGTTAGGTTAACAACTAAATAATGGTCACTAATAAATTATGACAGCGTCGTCTTATCAATATCATATTATTGTAATCCTATTGTTATTATTTATACCGATTATTGATTTTTAATTTAAATAATGTTCTATAACGATACTGTGATACTGTTATTAACGTCGTTAATGTGTTGAACATAATTGTATTTCACGATTAAGTAATAATAGAATATTTTTAACTGCGCGTACATGACTACGATGATAAATATATTATTATGGATTGATGAATGATGATTTTCACCGCATATTGGAAAGGTATACAATTAACGCGATACTCATCACATGTACCTTAAACTCTTTGGCCGTCGAGAATAAACGATGAGGATGCGAGCAGCTATTGAAGGGTGAACAAAAACATATGTTTTTCCGTAATAATTATTCACGTAATTGTTTGATTATAGTGTTTTTTTTAACACATCAAAACGAACAATCAAATATTATAAATATATTTATACACACATATTATCACGTATTATTCCATTTGTTACTAACTTTTGTATTCTTACTACACTACTTATAATTAAAATAATATATACAAGTCGATGATAAAAATCCAAAATGTACTACTTATTTATTTTTATTATTCAAAATTATTTATCTAAAACTTTAATACTTATCTTTAATACATTTTTTTGGAAAAATAAACTTTTTTATACTCTTTTCGTATGACAATATTGAAAAAATACAACTACACCGACTATAAACGCACTATTTTTCGTACTTTTGGTTATTATATTATTATTATTATATGACACGATTATGTACGCACTAAACTACTACTCGATAGCATCGCGTCAAGTTTGATATTATATTCTGTCACAAGTCGTCAATGCATTCTTGTGTATGGGTAGTGAAGATGAATCGACGTCGGTTCAGAAAATATGTATTATGGCCCGCGATTGGACTTAAGGCATATATCTAAATTATTAAATTGCTCATTACTTTCCGCGCTCTAAAATTTAACGATATTTGACACTTGAGCTTGGAAAAATTGCATGTTGTGTCTCTTATATACATTATATCGTATAGTTTACACAGTGCGTATGCGCGTGTTATTATACTACGTAGGTACCCATATATCCTTTCAATGGCGAATGTAATATTGAAGGGTACATTTTTAATACCGAACAACAGACCGCACAACAAGTACTACTCTGTGCAATGTAATATTATGTTATATGTGTTTATATAACTCACTCGGAGCGTTCGAAATTATCTTTGAAATTAATATTTAAACTATGTATAACTATATTTAAACCGTATACTATATGGTATAAACGCTAATAACGAACGTTCTTGTGACTTTCTTCGAACCGTTCAAATAATTACGCTGCAGTGGTGGGTTGAACATATTAATAATAATTCGCGATCCAAATATTATCATACCAAACTTTCAATATTTCAAGTCTGAGAAAACGACATCGATTAGCTAAAATGTTGGCCAGAGAATAATATGGCATAAGCAGTATATATATATATATATATATTTGGGGCTTTTGCAGAGTCCACTATAGCTTTTACAAAGGGATGAAAAAGTTTAAGCGGATACCTATTATTCCCATGAATGTCTAACGATTATAGTTATTATTATTACCTACAACACTGCAGTGGTACACACATTATATGCAAATGTTTTTTTTTGTTCTCAAAACTATAAATATTTTTTAAAATTCATGATCGTATTGTGAAATATGTACCTTATTTACTATGGAAGTAAATGAGTGTACATTTTTTTTACTCTGCTAAATTGTGACCTAATATTTAATATGAAAAATGTCGTTAGTACAAAAAATTCAGGTTTAGAAACGTTGCCATTGATAGTAGGTCTGTAAAGAGTAAATAATAATATTATACTAGGTATGTGTGTTTTATAGAACGAAAAAAATGTTTAATTAAAATGTAAGTACATCGCGGTAATGGTTGGACAATGTCCGCTTAAACTTTTTTCGTCTCAATGTAAAAGTGTGGACTTTATGCAGAAGCCCAAAATACTAAATAATATTAAATGTGCATCAGACTTTTTAATATTGATCCAGCACCGATGTTATCAATTATCATGTAGTCCTTTGATAGAGAACCGTGATACTCGGCCAAAAATATTTTTCGGTGAATCCGATCTGGTTCCCAAACGTCCGAATTGGTTACTGGATCATTATGCGAACGGTATATCCAATAATTTGTTCCCAGGTTGTTTTAAAATTTTTTTTTCAACCGTCCTTTCCATTTTATACTAACTCGGGATTTTGTCTACATATTATTGAGGTATAGTTAAAAACTGTGCTTTTCGTTTCAAAATAAGTCATAATGTATTTTATTTCATAATTTATTTGTATTATATATATATATATATATTCGTTTAGCTATTTATTTATTTATATATATATATATTGTATATCCATGTATAATGATGGAAAATATATTATATTAATATAAAATAAAATGTTTAAATGGCCTTGTTTGCGAACCAATCCGGATTTGTGCCAGCTAGAATTTAGTAAACCAATTCGGATTTAGCCATATTTTTAATTCGTGTGGAGTCCCCATACACCGACGATCAACCGCAAAAAATGTACCAATCCATAATCTAACCTAACCTAGTCTAACCTACTGGTACTTTTTACACTGTACCTATACTATATATTATTATATTATTATTCCGATTGGATCTGCGCATATTTAGTTTTGTCATGAGCCGCAGCAGTCGCTTCGACGTTATATTATGTACGCATTAAAAAAAAGTGAGGAATTCTAGTGATAATTATACTTGCACATAAATAAGACGAAGGCATCTCTGAGGTGAGGGAAAAAATCGTTTCAATAAATTATTGTTATTTTTTATTCGTGCACTGCAGGCTGTACAACGCCTGTACCTACGTACCTATATAGAATATTATAATATTTTTATATTGTGTTTGGACTACTGTCACGACCCCCGAGCCGTATCATTCGACTAATAAAACTATCAGGCACGTATTATCAGTGGAAATATATAAAATATAGTCGCTTCAACGTACACCCGGGAAACCAGCTTTAAAAATAATACGTTATCAGATCAGGTGCATTTCGTCATTATTCATGTACATTTAGGCGATTACATTTTTCATGACGGTCGTGATATCAGTAGGGAGTCCCGTGTACAGCGCACACATAGTATAATAGCCGTTCGTTCGTCCGATATTATTATTATTTTTATGTGTTATTTTTTTAAAACAAAAACCTTAATTGTTAAACGTCAAATCACCTCACAGATGATTTCTCTATACCTAAAACAAAAAATAAAAAATAATAGTAATCATAACCATAATACGATATAGCCTATACATCTAGGGGCACTATAATATTATATATTATAATGTTATTATGCAGCCCCGAGACATGTATATGATATCAATAAAACGAACGCAACTCGTAAAAATATGACACGGAAAAGTATTATAAACGTATATATTATATTATAGGTACGTAATATTATTATCTAGTTAAACCTTGAATAGCAATAAAACCGGAATTTTTGGTCAATCTTCATCGTCGTATATTATCGGCGATCAAATAGAACGAGCGAGATGGTCGTCCGGAAATAATTGACCATGTCTATTCGTTAATAATAATAACGCACAACGTCCGCGATGATAAACGTTAATTACACCACAAGGAAACGCGTAGGTATATCAATAATATTATATTTATGTATTATATTACCTACAGCAGTGAGAAGAGATGGTGGGGGGATATACATTTTTTAAACGCTGATTATGGCGCATAATAATATTTTCACCTCAAAAAAAAACGAAAAAGGTCGATTCCTGTTTTCCCTAATATATACATATTTTTTATATGAAGCGTTTCCGTCAAATATTATTTATGTCTATTTGTTAATAGCGCAAAAATTTTATTATTTAATGTGTGTAAAGAATCGATGAAAAAATATTCAAATCATAACATAAATGCGTATCATTATACTAACGGAAATGTTTTTTACTAATAAATAATAATTGCATTTAAAAAAATAATGAATTATGTCACAGATAAGTAACCGATTAAACCGGGTATGAATAGTATTGAAAAATTCTATGAAAATTGTTGTATTCCCAATAATATGGTTTATTGAGCGATTGGAGAGTGAATAATAGACCTATTATCAATAATGTAGAAGAGAAGTTAATGTATGCCTGCATAACAGTCAATTTTCTACCTATATGTTAATAACTAAACTCAATAATTCAAATTCAAAAATAATTTATCACAAGTCTTAGTGCTAAATATTGAAAATCGAAAATAAAATATCGAAAATCGACTCCTGCAGTAGTACAAGCCTAGATAAACTTCTTCTCCTGTATAATAAGGGTTCAATGAACACTGTTCATACTGTAATCTCACTCAGTAAGCTTTATTATTGGAAATAGGAAACTAAGTTTCAGTGTTTCACTAAAATGCACATTTGTAATTAGAGTGTAAAATGCTGCTTTGGTGACATGTGCGTGCGGGTGTGGGTGCACTCCACCATTTATTTTATACACAGTCACTCACACTATAATGATCACTTACGACGCACACACTTACATGACCCACATGCACACAAATAGAAAATTGCCTATATTGAACTCCTTAGAAACGGTCGGTATTCATACCCCTGAGTATTATTTAACAGTATAAACATTAAATATTATAGTAATAGGAGGTAACTATTTGACCTACATAGTTTGATTTTATAACAATTATTAGTTATGTAATTATTATAGTTTATAAGTGGAATTCGAGTAAATAACTGTTTCTTAAAAATCACATAATATTATTAATGACGTATTAAAATGTTTGAGAATGTTATAATTATAAAATTTAAATAACACATAAAAAGAAATCTATAGCTAAACTGAAATTGACATTATCGACGACAACCGACGCAGCATATTATTATTGTACTACCTTAGCGATTTGCTTACAATACCTAATATTACACTAATATTACTCCTTACATTATTTTCAAATTTTGTTTTTAGCGGAAACAGGTATTCACCAACATCCCAAATAATATTGGAATTTCAATATTATTGTAACGGTTTTGACCGTTGTAATTATTATTGCAATCGTAACACTTTATGATATTATAAAGTGTATTTTAAAATATTGTAATGACACGATCGAGTTATGTTGATATAGTACTAAAGCGTAGTATTACTACAGAATAGTATTTTTTCGCTTTAATAATAATATAATATTGTTTTATATGTTAAAAGTTTAATAAAGAAATAAAAACGTTGTATTATTAAAGGTATAGGTACCTACCTACCTATAATATATGCACAACGATAATTGTACGTTCCGAAGAAACGTCACAGAGTATGCTATTATTAGATCATTATTTTTTTTTCGTATACGATTATATTGTATTACATCAGCGTGTATAACGAACACAAAAACGAATAGGTACGCGTATACCATGTATATACAACACGGTATCCGAATCCGTGATCAAACTTGAGTATATAATAATATATCCGCATATATTGCTTGATATTAATTTTATGTATATAGGTGCCACCTACCTGTTTTTATATTGTGACCTATACGCGTATTTGTGTACCTAAAGTCGTGTGTATATACCTAATATAGTTATGGGCGCCTATACCTATTATGTGCTTTTTTGCGATAATGTATTACTCTACACTTGACTTTGCGCAAAGCGATAAAAAAAAAATAATAATAATATTAACATAATAGTATAAAATACATTAGTAGCAGACCGAGTACGTAATTTTGACCTAGATACGGACGGTTATTTTTTTTATCGAAATTACGAATAGAATATTACGTTCGGTTTGGTAAACAATTTGGACTACCGTAATCTATACGGTCGGCGTTACCGTGCAGCGAATACGATCTTAACGTATTATTTCCGAAACGATAAAAGAAACACGCAAGGCCCGAAACCGCCACCGCCTTGCCGACCACCTGCAACCATATGCTGCTGCAGGTTAACGGGACGGAACGATCGTGCACGACATTGACGTATCAGTAAACGCTTATAATATTATTATACGATCTAATAGTTGTACTGTGCGGGTAGGACTGTTATAATATAATAATATCATGTTGTACCATTTTCGATTTTGACGTTGGTTCGCTGGCCATATGCCGCAAAACGAACGGCGAACACGCGCATATATTATATATATCGGAACAATAATTATTAGGTATATAGTAATATTATGCAGACGACTTTTTTTTTATTTAAGTACAAACAAACTCGTTTTTTCAAGCGTTTGCTGTTTTTTTCATATTCCGTCAAGTATTTTGATATTTAGTTATATATATATTGGGTATACCTACGAGCTGCTATAACATGCTTACCCAACACTTTTATCCATTTGAATAAACTATTTATTTTTTTATGTCAAATTTAGAACAAGACCTGCACCACAATTCAAAATCTATAGTTTTGAGAAAAATCACATTATTATTGTTTTTCATATAACTACCTAATCAACCGACGAGCATAAAACGTACGGACACACTTATATTATAACGATCGGCCGCGCAGTGTATATCGCTTACAATGTATTGAAAAAAAAAAAAACCATACACATAATATTAATTATATATTGTCACTCAACACATCGTGAATCGTGTTTTTCATTTCATCGACAACAGTATTGTTTGCTGAATTGGTTCGAAAATGCATCGAATTTGTTTACCGTTTTGTCCACGTGCAATGATTACTTAATATAATAAAATATATTTTTTTCATCGATCTCTACATATCGAACCACAGACACCCTCTTATATCACACCCCTCCCTTCAAGTCAGTCGACACGACCGTGTGACAAAATGCGCATACTCAGGTGATGCGCATAAATACTTATACCTATCCTTGTGCAAATTTTCTCGGTCACCGCTCATATCATATTCGTCGCCACTTTGAAGTTCTCACGTGAATGACGAGACGACTTCAAATCCGCGCGACCGATCGGATAGTCGTCTGCACTCTGCAGCGGAGGCGTACCAGCTAACCAGCTACAACACAAACATTCGTTAGGACTTCATCTCACATTCTCACTGTCGTATTATCGCGTTATCATCTATATCATATTATTATTATAATGTTGGCATATAATATAATATATACGCGTCTGTACTTACACGCGACTGTGCGTATATTATAATAATATTGTAATACGCCGCCGCCGTTGTTATCCAATTAAAAGTGCACGTTTCTGATTTATATACGAAAACTGGCTTTATTATATACTATTATAATATATAGGTAGGCAGTAGGTATACATATTACGATGAGTAGTAAATATTATTATTATCATATACCTACCTACGTGTAATGTATGCGCGTACGCGTATATGATTCATTTACCTCTCTCGCTGGCCGCAAGAGGTATATGAGTTATGGGTCGAGAAGCGGATCGACTCGAACCGCTCGCGACTTCCTATAATACGTACGATGTGTACCTACGCCGCGGTAATAATAACGCGCGTATAACAACGACGATGGTTATCTGCAAAGGACCGCGATTGCCGCGTTTTATTAATATTATTATTTTTTTTTTCCTCTCACGAAAGTCCTGAGAGACGTCGGCGAATAAAATAATATAATATTCCGTATAGGTATATAATAATAATGTCTGGACGCGTATCGTATTTTGTTGTATATGATCATGTGTGTGTAAGCGTACGGCGTATTTACACAACGATATCGTAACGACGTGACGCGTTGACCAAAGAGATCTGCCGCCACCGCCTGCAACTATTTCCATATTATCGTGTAGATATACTATAATAATATTATTATATTATTATAATATACGTACGCCGCGCCTCCGCCGTACGCTATCGTATCTATATAATATATTATATCCGTGTCATTATAATAACACGACGTGTGCTGCACGTGATTTGAAAAAAATTCACCCGGTACGTCGTCGAGTTATCATCATCATTATTATTATTTTATACAAGCGCTATTACACGACCGGCTATAATGTTATTATGTGACGGTCGCGATTGCAGGAAGATGTTTTCGCGACGTCGAGACGTGACGTGTACGATTATTATTGAACCAGAGACGACCGAAATAGGTACGTTACAAATCTGAATATTATGTATTGTGAGTATACACACAGGTAATCGTAGATCCGTTTAAAAGAGGCGGTGGCAATTATCCTGCACCTGAAAGTCGCCAACGCGAATTCTCACAATTATTATTATTATTTAGAGCCACCATAATAATATAGCGTTTCGTTTTAGATGACCGATACGATTTCTCTATTTATTTAGGTCTGACAGACTGTGCCTTTTCGATATACGATTATAGCAGTGCAATTACGAGACAGTATACTGAAAAGCGTATAATATAAACCTGCAGGGACTGGAACCCTGATCATTGTTACGGTTCGGTTCCCAGAAAAACTAAAATTTGTTACCAGCTGTTTTGGTTTTTTACCTATGTAAAAAAAAATTGGAAAGGAATAGTATCAGTTTCGGCGAGGATCCGGTATTAAAATTAATTTAATTAATGGTTTCTGTGAGGCTTCGGTCCCCAATATTCAAAGGGCTCCAGTTCAAAAACCGGCCCTTTTCGGTAAGGTTCCAGTCCTTGATATAAACGTCTAAACTTTAAATAAATGAATGTTAAATAGTTAAATGGAGTGAACGTGGGGTGGTCAACATTGGCAATATGGACATAATTGGTTGTCTCGTGAATATTCATTCTACGTGTGATTGTCTGTGATGGATTGTAAAATGGAATAAGCGGGAAAAATGTCGGATAGGCCGTGGAGGAATTTACATGGTAAAAATGTATTAAAGTCACGAGCGTGAGTCAGTTTTTCAGATAAAACGTTATATTTTAGAAACTGCTGATCGAGCTTAATATATTTTAGCTATGACACATTAGTTGCACAACGACAACGGGATTAACCAAAACAGTTAATATATAATCTCGTATTAAAAAAATATCAAAGAAATTGTTAACCGATTTTTGACTCGATTCGCAGTAAATCAATAATTCCGGGGGTGTTGGCCTAATTCGTGAACGCCACGCCAAAATCCTGGTGTAGGTGGTCGAACACAGCTGGTATCGAGATATCATGGTTTTTTTTTAACCATACAATACTATTATTGTTCACTTGATGATCCTATTTGATAAAATCATGTTGATTCTCATGGACTTACGTGATTCTTTATAATATATTATTCAATAAAGTATTTTTAATTAGACCTTTTAAGTTTTAGAGTATACAAGTTATAACAACTGATACCTAATAATTAAACAGAAAAGTGTTCGTTTAAAAGTTAAATATACGTATAGCTAGTACTCTGGTATACCCGATATTTGGGGACAAATTAAAAGTAGGTGCATTCCCAAGCAATGGCGATCCAAGTGTAGTCAGCTACAAATAGTAATTATATTATGTTCCTTAGCTTACGATGATCAATTTCAGTCCAAACGAAATCGATATAGCTTTAAATTAGAATACCACTGCAATATAAATTTATTATTATTTTATAATAGCTAATCTAAGAATATAATAATAATATGTATTTGAGTTGAATAAATTATTCTCTATATAGGTATTTTGTTTCGGTTAAATTCATAATATGTTATAGCTATACGACGGTTACACGCAAACATCGAATAATATTTATTATATTATAATAATTTCTTAGTTCGTTGCAACGACGATTATATATGATATTTGAAATTCGTGATGCATCGTATCGACGATTGTAATGGAATTAATTTTATTCACGATCGGAATTCTCATAATACTATATGCTATACGCTAGAAGGAATAATTGTATTTTTTTTCTATACAATATTATAATACGTTTTCATATTATATTATACGCTGTACAATGTCTGTTTGGACGTATTTGACGCGAACCAGTTTTACTGGAAACTGACGATAAAAAAAAATAAATAAAAAAATAATTACAATAATAATTGATAATTGTTTTTTTTTTTTTATTTTTTACATTAATATTTTTTGTCCGTCGTGGTCGTCGATTAATCGGTCGAGACGGGCGCCGAACAACAACGGTTTCGACGGGCGCGAATCAACTCGTTCGGAAAAACGCGCGCCGCGGCAAACCAAGGACCGGCCGTGGGCGTACGCGGCTGTCGATCGTCGTCCTTACCCACACACACACACACACACACATTATGAATACTTTTTACACCGCCCGGCGCACGTCTCGCGAGAGACTGACACGTCGTCCACATGAGGTCTGAGAAAATAATAATAATAAAAAAAAAAAAAAACACCGTAGAAGAAAACACGACGAGACGCGTATCTCATAATGTATTATATATTATTTTATAATACCTATACATGGTTGATGAGGTAAGAGATCGCCGCTCTCGCACTGCACATATCCGTCCGTCCGTCCCGCAGCCCGCCGAACGTGTCAGCGGCGGTGTACGGTTGGGTGGCTGGAGGGCGGCGGGTAATAATTACGATCGGCCAATGGATTTGAATGTATAATTTCGTGCCTTATTATTAGAATTTCCATCGTCCCGATGAACCGAATCGATCTGCCAGTCGTCCATCGCGCACTACGGTACGCCGGTATTTAATAATAATAATAATAATAACGATAATATCCAGCCCGCCGCCGCCGCCGGTCGTCTGCCTACAGGAGCTTCGAGACACGACCTGACGCGCGCCGTAATTAACTGTCAGCGATCATCCGATTCCGATCGTCGGTGAATATAATAGCGTTTATTTTCTCGGATTTTTTTTATTATTATTATTATTATTATTTCCTTCTTATTAAAACTGGAGGAAAAAAAACGATACCTATCTCGTGTATTGCGTATACCTCTGTACAGTATTATAGGTATGTACCTACATTCACCAGAAGAATAAAAACTTCGAGAAATCGACTGTCCGCGACGTATAATTAAACCGAAACAATAATAACAATTCGTTGCATACAAACAGTAATTAGTGACCCCGCCGTAGTAGTGACAACCTAACCTCCTAACCTTCCCCCTCCCTACCCACTTGCACACTGTCATGCCACGTCCACTCCCCTTCGATGGTGCATATTGTATGAACACACGTCGTTGTTGTACGTGTATACATATTATTATGAGGGTGTATCTAATTATCGTTTAACACCCCTACCACCCCCGCCACCACTGCGTCACACTACCACTCAACCCTTTCGATAGACCCTCACCTCCAATACATGGTGGATATAATAGTACATCGTACACATAATATCGGCGTGGGTCTCGGAGGTATTGCTCGGATTTATATCGCGGGCTGCACTCGTATATGCGGACAAATCGATTGCGATTACTATCGCAAAACCGCATACACAAATCAGTGTCTCGAATCCGCGAACTAGCCCGGTGAGACAAATTGCCGCCGTGTTATAATAATAATAATATATTATATTGTTATAATATTATGTAATAAAATATATGTTATGATACCGACGAGTCCGATCGTGTCGACGACGTTGACACACTGCTAATGAGTTTATCGTGCGGAAAATATTATAATGTTATATAATATGCATTTGAAACAGGAAGATCGCCTCCGCCCCCCGCCCTACCCGATATTGTTTTACAATCGCATATTGTTATGATGATGATAATATATTATTATCATATCGTACGAACTTTTTATCGACCGATTTTCAGCGGCGCTGTAAATCGTCACTCGGTACAGCGGTCACCCCGGCGCCATAATAATATAATGTATAGAGCGACAAAACCAACGACGGGTGAAAATATCATGTCCACGTGCTCCCCAATGATTCCCGACAATGTTGTTCTCGACTTTTTTCGCTAGACTTAAATATTAATATTATTATATAAAATTATAATATAATATTATGATCACGCGAGTGTTCTCGTCAGGTCTGCGATCGTTCCGTTTTCGATGACATTATTTTTTAACTCGAGTGATTTAGATTTTTCGAAAATGATTTTTTTGTCGAATCCACACACAGACTGTTATTTCCCGAACAACGAACGATACTGCAGCTGCATTTTATGCATCATGTAAGACTCAAAGGCATCAGAAGTTGTTGATAGATAATTGTATACATATTTGAATATAGGTACCTATTGTCATTAAGTTGAAATAATTTAGTTTAAGTGCTTAACCCTTATCCTATCTTTCCAACGTTTTCTGTTTTATTAACCGTGCATTTATTAACAGATAAGAAAAAAACATTAACAAACGAAATGAAAATGAACGAAAATTTTCTATTGCTAGAAAAAAAGCGAATATGCAATTTATTTACACAACACAATAAATTAATTGATTGTTATAATATGTTGTTATGTTTATAATTTTTTAATCTAATTTTCAATTTAGACTGTTATTATTTCTAATTATTAGCATTTTGGTATCTGTATAGGTATATTGTATTTTTTTTGTAACTTTTTATGATTATTGTCTGTATTAAAAACCACCGATAACCACCTTTTCGCCAAAAACTTTAAGCTTAAAGAGAAGAGTATTCAACAATTGCAATTTCTACGTATAATTGTATTATGTTATAAGGATTGAGTTGAGTTGAAATAAATTATTATTATTATTTATCGCAACAATGAGTGCAAACTGCAAATATTTACCAATAACTTACTGGCAGCCGTGATGAATTCTAATTAACATACTAAATCCCACTGATGTGTTTTTAATATTATTCAAAAAAACAATTGTTTATGTTCACAGTGGAATAACCGAATATGTCTACCAACTTGCGCTAACAAAGTTGATTGAACAGTTTAAAACTATTTTTAGGTTGACATTATTAATGTCGTGATATGATTATAACTGAATAAAAACACAATAATCATGATACTTTCTCTTAGATTTGCATGATAACACCGGATGACACAAATAAAATAAAATTTCTTTGACTTAGTTCATTATAACAGTAAACATTATAATTGTATTATGATTTCAAAATTATGAAACTATAAAAACGTTTAAATGTTTTTTATATCATATTAAAATGTATGCAAGGAGGCACACAATTATACACGGGCTGCCGGCTGGTGAGGTATATATTTTATACTTTATAGTTTTTAACGTATAAAATTTAATTTTGTAAGCGATGATAACTATTTTATATTCGATAATATTCAATTACAATGATGTTGTCAATTTACCTGTAATAATGAATTTTATAGCGCATTTTAAAACTACTATTGGTCGTAATAATATGTTTTAGATACAACGTGATTCGTGCTTTATCTCTATAATAACATCTTATATAATATTATATATACCTACATTTTAAATTTAAATTTTGTAATTCAATTGTTCGAAGAAAAAAAATCAGCTTGAATTTATTATTTTTATAAAATATGTATATATTTTATAGTTGTCTGTCGTTTCACGTTTGTACGTAAAACTAAAATATGAATAATCGCATTGATTTATGCGCCACGCGCACGCATGCAAACGCAATAACCGACGATCGAGTGAAGCTGTGACAATAATATTATTATAAATAAACATTATACTATTTAGGTAACATATGTTAATATTATAATATTTAGCGACGACCGAGACATACTTGAACATAACATAATATTTAGTATACAGTAAAAACTTTTTTTTTTTTTATTTTTATTTTAAGTCGAAATATACAATCTATATCAGATAACATAATAAGCATATATGATAAGGTACAGATAACATGAGTATACAAAATACAAAATGTGAGTAAAGAAGCCACCCAATGATGACACATTAATGTTGATAGTTATATATGAAAAAGTAAATGAATTATATATATTTAATTAGTTAATATTTTTTTTTATTTCTATATTAAAATTTGTAGCAGGTCTCTACAGCATTTAGGTTTTAATCGTCTAGGAGGACTGCCGGGGATTGAGAGGGAGGAAAGATTTTTAATTAACGGATTTGAGTGGGAGGAAAGACGGTTGTGAAATCTTTTGTAAAAGTGTTTGGCTTCCTCGTGGATAGTTTTTAATTTTAGGTCTGTATGGAGAGTATGGTTAGATATGTACGGGGGAGCATTTGATAATTTTCTTAGCGCAATGTTTTGAAAACATTGAATTTTATTTGAATTGGTATTTTTTGCACTTCCCCATAGCTGTATCCCGTACGTCCAGATTGGTTTCAGTAGTGTTTTGTAGATGAGGAGTTTGACATGAAGGGAGGTGAACAGTAAAAACTAAAACCTTCTTACAACGGAAAACGACAACAGTCCCGAATAACATATATCGCGTAAGGTTGAGTCTCCCTATAACGGAAAATCTTTTATAACCGACAAATCTGTTGGTACCGATAAGGAGGTGTACCGTGTACGGTTTATTTTATATACGTCCATCTCCCAAAGACTCGCGACGACCAGTCTCGTCCATGGAAACGGGTTCTGCTCAGACAAATCGTTTTCGAACTATCGATACGCGGCCGTGGCAACAATATTATTATAATAACTATATTGTTATATAGATGTATAGGCGTCGAGTCGATCGGTACGCGTAATTACACGGCGATAGGCGTTGCCGTCCGATCCGGTTGGTAGCCCGATTTCCTTCCGCTCCTCCTACGCGTGCGTCTTTTGTTTATTTTTTACTCATTTTTTATTCACTTCATCCCATTTTCTCCGGAATCGATAATAATAATAATATTATAATATCGTATATTGGTCGTGCGCCCACAACGTTTCCCAGTGGTTCACGTGCATATACAAATCGTGCGCGCGAGACGAGTCGGCCGCCGACGGCGCGTATAGAACTTATTTCCACGATTTTGATATTACAATAATATTATTGTTCCGCGCATGCGTCATTGATATTTTAATCTCGTGTTATCACCACGATTAAAGATAGTATGGTTGCCCAATGAATCTAGAAAAATGTCTACCGAAATGAATCTCCACTATCAGTATTAAACAGCTGGAAACTTACGCTCTAGCGATTATTTGTTGTAGTGACTCTAAATGCAATTACCTTTCAAATGTAAATTGTAGTTCCGTGATAGCCACTATGACATATAAGCACTAGTGCTTAAGTTTCCAGCTGTTTAATTTAACTTTAATACTGATTATATAGATTCATTTCGGTAGACACTTTTCAAGTATGAGAATCATACGTCGATTTACAACCATACTATTTATAGCCGTGGTTATAACTAAAAATAATCGCCCAACATCACTTATCAGATGAGTGCCAAATCGACCACTGGCGCGACTCCTCGCCAACGCAAATTTACAACAATATTACCTATCCATGCGATATGTTTTGAAGACGACGGGTTCTGCGGGCAAGATATCATGCAATGGCTCCATCTCGAGTCCACCCGTATAGGTTAGGTACCTTACCTATGTTCAAGTTACCTATACGTTACGATCATTACACGGACATAAGCATCGACAATCAACATTCAACGTATCGTAATATTATAATAACGAAAAGACTAGACCCGAAATGAACTTCCGCTCGTCGGAGTCCCCGGACGATGGGTGACGGGAGGGAGGGGGACGATCGCGCGACGACGAATATAATATACGCGTATATCATAAGTATACCGTCGCGGGGGTGGGAGACCATATTATATACTGTCGAGGAAAGTGCGGGGCGTCATGAATAATTCTCGGTATGGGACGCGAGTATATAAAGAAAAATATGGATGGCATCTCATCAATATGCATGTATAAAGAGTGGCGAACGGGGTGGCGGTGGAGGGCGGCCGGGACGGTTTCGTAGTTCATAATCTCGGCACATCAATATCTCAGCCACCGCGCCGAGCGGCTAAAGGAGTGCAGCGAGCAGAGAATTTGCATGGAAAAATATCAAAGTGAAAAAAAAAAAACGAAAAAGAAAACCATATAAAAAAGTACAAAATATTATATTATTTTCAGCCATATCTGCCCATATACAATATTATAATACTTATTATTATTATAATATTCGTCTCGCTGCTGTGCGCTCCGATATTATTATGAGGAATGGAGGCGGCGGCGGCGAGACTTAATTTATGGTGGGCGATCGCTCGTTCGTTCGCTCAGTGTAAAAATGTATTTCGAGTGTGACGCGTAAAATAATAACAATATAATATAAGAAATATAATAATAATTCAGTTGATTAACTGCAGTGCCACGACCCCGCTCACCTGAAGGACGGGGGGAGGTGTAGCTGGGAAACAATACGCGACGGCTGCAATCTCGCACGCGGATCCGTTTGAAAATTTCATAAGCTCCTCGCGCGCGCGACGCAGGCTATCTCTACCCACCGAAATCACGTACACGGTTACGTATATACCTGGGTTAGGTACCTGAGTATGTATATACACATGTTAGGTAGGTACTGAACTCGGTCGCGGAGGACTATAAAATATAGTAATATTATTATTACCTGCGCCGCAGCCGCCGCAGCACCGTTACGCGGTCTATACATAAAAAGATAACAATATAATAATATAATATTATTAAATACAAGTGTTACCAGCTGCAGACCGCTATTCCGTACCTACGTAAAAAACCAACTAAAAAAAAAATCAATTACACGTTTTTTGTTTTTGTACTCGTCTACACCGAGATTCACTACGTCAGATAATAACGAAAACGATGTCAAAAAATCTTCACGTTATGTAAATGTAATGTTCGATAAACTCTCATATGTATACATTATTATTATTGTTACATTCGTAGGTATAATATATTATTATATAATAATATTATCACTACCACTCGATCTTAATAGCGAGGATGTTTGAATGGTGTATGTTGTTCCGCGACAATATTGTCTTACACGGGTTCAAAATATTATTATTATTATGTTTATGAGCCCGTTATATATATATATATGACTGCCTATTAGTACCATTACCTACCTGTATATAATATAACGTTATCATCGCATAGGTAACAATAAGATTATTATAGATTTTAGCCGCCGTCTTGTCCGCAGTGCGTTAAGATGTTATAGCTAATAACTAAGAATATAACGCGTAAATTGTCTCACAGAGTCGTGGTGCAGCTTTTTAGACCATTGAACCTCGTTCCACCGCTCGCCGTCTTTGGTTTGATAAAATTTTAAATCAAATTAATATACACATTCGTTAGGAAATCCGTAATACAGACCCAAATGATCGACGTGACCGCCTTGACCACACATGCGTACTGCAGGCACTTAGACGCTGAACTTTCGTCGAACTTTTATTGATGATCCTCGAAACCCATAAGCCGATGACACGATTTGCACCATAATCAACCGATATTTACAGTATTACACGACGATACACGAGTATCTTATAAATCATGTATAATACAATATTATTTAGTTTAATGTCAGCACATAATAATAATATTATAGACATATTATTTAGACTCGACTGGTGTATACACAACGCGGGTTAAGCATACATATACCCGTGTGTCCGAATATGTATACAAATCGATAAGAACGAGAGTAAATATTAGCTCAACATTGAATCCATTTTCAGCATTTGTACAATAATTGTACCTGCGTATGTTGTAATAGTCTTGCGGCAATGATTATGAGATTTTATATAATATATGTATATACCTACGGATGGACATACTATAATACATAGAACCCCGGGTTGTAGGTAATGAAATTATTAGATTTTATACGTCAGAGAAGAATAGAAAAATCAAATATACATACCTGCATATTATATTATACACCATTACAGTGGCGTATTTACGGGGGGGGGGGGGATATGGAGGATAGATCCCCCCTTGACCTTTTTTTTTTGTAAAATTAAGTTTACTTATTTTCTGTATTTCTCAATATGATACTACTTTTAAGTTTTAAGTAGGTACCTACATCTGTTTTCTAAATGTTCTAGCCGTGGTAATTTGTCCGCTTTGATATAGATACTAGTCGTTCGTGGCATAAATATCGGAAAATAAAACATACATCTTTATGGTGGTATGGTATACTATATTTTTGAATTCTCTGCGAATTATTTTTCATGCATGAGTGTTTATAATAAACCCGATAAATAGTCGGTGAATAAAACAAAATTACCGTGAAGACTGTAGATTTACCATAGGGCATGGGTTTATTTTTAGTGACTGAAAACATTTGTATTCACCTCTGGGTTTAGATGCTTTAGATGTTTTGTGATAAAGAGTTTTATCCAAATATTTCATGAACTCTTGAAAATATTTTGTACTTTTCCTGTATCAACTGCTATACACCTGAATGACGTTTTTCAAGTTTTTA